>NW_022610674.1:0-283936 GCF_000309985.2 Brassica rapa
TATTCTCTCTCTAGTTCATCATGTTTCTTCTACATTTCATAATCATCTCATCTCACTTTAAGCTTTCTCTAAAATCTCTCAATACCTGTTCAACTCTCTAAAATCATATGGTAATCAGAGCCAGGTTGGCTTTGGTATTGAGATTTAGAGTGTTCTTCAGCTTCAGTTCATACTCTTTCATACTTTCTTTTCGGTTCTAACAAAGCAAGATGGAGGGAAACTACAAGGTCATTACGGTTCCTGTTGCGTTGAGGGTGGTAGTAACTACCTGTTGTGGTCAGGCTGGTGAAGACAGCCATTGGGAGGCTAGGGCTGTGGAGTCACATCACGGATGATGCAACCAAGCCAGTGGCTAAAGACGGAGAAGGAGAGGAAGGTGTGGGAGATCAAGTTGCTGCTGCCGAGAAGAAGTGGATTCAAGAAGACCTGATGGTGCTTTCAGTACTACAAGGGTCCCTTGAAGAGCATCTCTTGGGGCCTACAGCTACTGCGAGACTCCAAAACACCTTGGGAGGTACTCCAGAAGACATTTGGGAACGTTACCAATCTGAACCGCGTGTATGAGATTAAGAAGGCTATCAACACACTGTTTCAAGATGGAGAAGAGTTCACCAGCTTGGGCAAGTATAGATTTGTGGTCTGAGCTTGAATCATTGAGGCCAAGCACCGCGGATCAAGAGCTACTCATGGAGAGGAGGGAGCAGGATCAGGTGTTTGGATTGCTGCTGACACTAGATCCTCCGTTCAATGATGTGATCAAGCAATGTTGAGGATGCCGAGTCTTCCATCTATGGAGGAAGTGTGTGCGCAGATTCAGAAGGAAGAAGGGTCACTTGGTATGTTTGGAGGGAAAGGAGACATGGGCTCTGTCCAACAAGGCTGAAGCAACCCAGCACACAAGGCTGCTTACCGTGGAGAGGAAAGGAAGTTCAGTGGAAACTGTGACCATTGCAAGAAGCCGGGACATAAGAGGAGTCAGTGCTGGATCCTACACCCCCATTTGAAGCCGGCCAAGTTCAACAAGGAAAGAGAGGGAAGAGCTCACCTTTCTGCAGAGACAAGTGAAGTGGCGCATCAGGAGCTGGCTCATCTGGTCTTGCGGGTGAAAGTGAAGGAAGAGCCTTAACCTCTCACCACCAAGGAGCTGTGAAGAACATGGATCATGAGGTGATCAAGAAGTCAGACATTGAGCCTTGATCAAAGCCCTTAAAGAGTCTGGTAAAGCCCTTGGTTATTCCTATACTGCTCATGTGTTGCCTAGAACTTGTGATAGGTTGCTAGGAAACTTGATAGAATGGGAAATGAATCAGATAGATATACAACTTTGCTGCTGATAGGATGTCTAGAAATGAATTCCACATTGCTTGTCTCATTGATAAACTGAAACTGGTAAAAGAATCACCTAGGAATCATATTGCTCAAGAATAAAACCGTTGATTATTGATTCGGGTGCTTCACATCATTGATAAGTGATGATAGCCTTATAAAGAACATAGAACCGGCTCATGGACATGTAATGATTGCAAATGGTGATAGAATTCCTATTAGAGGAGTAGGAGACTTGAAATGTTTAATAAGGATTCTAAAGCTTTGTACATGCCTGAGTTTACTTCTATCTATTATCTGTTAAGAGGTGTACCAATGATCTTCAATGCAATGTTATTTTCAGTCCTAATGATGTGAAATTTCAGGATATTGAAAGCAGTAAGTTGATTGGGCAAGGAGTAACCAAAGGAGACCTTTATTTACTTGAAGACCTTCTATCATTTCTAGTTCTAGTTGCTTGTTGAGTTCCGTTTTAAGTAGAGGTGCATTGTGGCATTCTAGGCTAGGACATCCACATGTTAGAGCCTTAAGCTTAATGTTCCAGGTGTCATGTTTAAAAATAATGAATGTGAAGCTTGTATTTGGGAAACATGCAAGACTGTGTTCAAGAGATCTACTACTATCTATGATAAATGCTTTGATCTTGTTCATTCTGATGTATGGACTGCTCCATGCTTATCTAGGGACAATTACAAATACTTTGTCACATTCATAGATGAAAATCCAAATACACCTGGATAACACTAATTAAAACAAAGGATAGGTTCTAGATGCATTTAGAACTTTCAATCATATGTTTCTAACCAGTATAATGCCAAGATTAAGATTTTCAGGTCTGATAATGGTGGAGAGTATACTGGCCATGCATTCAAGAACCATCTAGCTCAACATGGGATACTTCACCAAACGAGTTGCCCTTATACACCTCAACAAAATGGAGTGGTGAGAGGAAGAACAGACATCTTATGGAAGTGGCTAGATCAATGATGTTCCAGATGAGAGTGCCAAGAAGATTCTGGAGTGATGCTGTGATCACGGCTTGCTACCTAATCAATAGGATTCCAACCAAGATCCTGGAAGATAAAGCTCTTATGAGTTCTCAACAACAGCAAGCCAGTCCTAGATCACCTAAGAGTGTTTGGGTGTGTAAGCTATGTTCTTATCCGGGGGAGATAAGAAACAAGCTGGAAGCAAAGAGTATCAAAGCTATGATGATAGGATACTCAACAACACAGAAGGGATACAAGTGCTTTGTTCCTGAGTCAAGGAGAGTTCTTGTATCAAGAGATGTCAAGTTCTTTGAAGAGAAGAGCTACTATGAAGATAAAGATTGGAAAGAGCTGGAGGATCTTTCACAACCTTCAGATAGAGCTACAAGCTTGAGACAGATACTAGAAGGTCTTGGAATTGGAATGTCCCAGGAGTCGACAGAGAATCAGTCATCTGAAAGACAAGAAGCTGAAGAACCATCTCACCTTGATCATGAGGGAGGGAATGAATTGAGCCGGATGAGAATCAAGATTTTGCGGATCATCCTGATCAAGGTGGAGCTGAACCAAGTAATGAAGAGCCTAATGAGCTACCAGAACAAGGAGGAGTGGAAGCTACTGAAGTAGAAGCACCAGAGCAAGCACCAGCTGAGGTACCATTAAGGAGAAGCACACGGCTGAAGAGAGATGCTTCCAACTGGGTAAACACGAGAGTGTACTACAATGCCCAGGCTGTGGAGCATCCTTCTCAAGCTGTGTGTTCATTTGCCTGTTATCCAAAGGAGCATTGCGCATTCATGATGAGCCTAGATGAAAGTAGTATACCAAGATCATATGAAGAAGCAATGCTACATCAAGATTGGAAGGAATCTGTTGGAGATGAAGCAAATGCCATGATAAAGAATGACACTTGGTTTGAAAGTGAGTTGCCAAAAGGAAAGAAGGCAGTAACCAGCAAGTGGATATTCACCATTAAGTATCTACCTGATGGAACCATTGAGAGAAAGAAGACAAGACTGGTGGCTAGAGGATACACTCAAACATATGGGAAGACTACATTGATACCTTTGCCCCTGTTGCCAAGCTACATACAATAAGAATTGTATTGTCTCTTGCTGTGAACCTTGAGTGGGAGCTTTGGCAGATGGATGTGAAGAATGCCTTTCTTCAAGGAGAACTAGAAGATGAAGTGTATATGCATCCACCACGGGTCTAGAACATCTGGTGAAACCAGGGAATGTATTGAGACTCAAGAAGGCAATCTATGGGTTGAAGCAATCACCTAGAGCATGGTACAACAAGCTGAGCACTACTCTGAATGGGCGTGGGTTCAAGAAGTCAGAGTTGGATCACACCCTCTTCACCCTCACTACACCTTCAGGTATCATCTGTCTACTTGTATATGTTGATGACATTATCATAACAGGTAGTGATAAGGCTGGTATAAAAGCCACAAAGGAGTTTTTGAAATCTGTGTTTGAAATCAAGGACTTAGGGGAAATGAAAATACTTCCTTGGAATTGAGTTGTGTAGATCTAAGGAAGGATTGTTCATTTCCCAAAGGAAGTATACACTTGATCTTTTGAAAGATGCAGGTATACAAGGAGACAAGACAGCAAAGATGCCTCTTGAAGATGGATACAAGGTTCCACGTGAGGGGGAGGTTGAAGATAGCAAGGCCTTTCATGATCCAAAGCTGTACAGGAAGCTAGTAGGGAAGCTCATCTACCTTACAATCACACGACCAGACATATGCTTTGCGGTGAACCAAGTGAGCCAGCATATGCAAGTCCCAAAGGATCATCACTGGCGCATGGTGGAGAGACTTCTCTTGTATCTGAATGGGACGTCAAGCCTTGGAGTGTGGATGGGATGCAACAAGAGCACTGAAGTGGTGGGATACTGTGATGCGGATTGGGCTGGAGATAGAGCAGACAGGAGATCAACCCGGCTATTGTACATTCATTGGAGGCAACTTGGTGACTTGGAAGAGTAAGAAGCAGAAGGTGGTGTCTTGTTCAAGCGCTGAAGCTGAGTATAGAGCAATGCTGAAGCTTACAATGAGTTGGTATGGATCAAAGGAATCTTGAAGCACTTGGAGATAGAGCAGGGAACTCCAATGACTATGCATTGTGATAATCAAGCGGCTATACACATTGCCAACCAACTCATCTTCCATGAGAGAACCAAGCACATTGAAGTTGATTGTCACAAGGTGAGGCAGATGATTGTCTTGGGAGTGATCTTGCCATGCTACACAAGGAGTGAGGATCAACTGCGGATGTGTTCACCAAGGCTGCAAGACAAAAGACTATGGAGTCCATTCATACCAGATTGGGGCTCATAGATCTTCCCCAAGGAGCTGATCCCTTTGCCATGAGGTCTTCACTCTTTTTCCTCATCAAGGTTTGTCCCAATGGTCCCATGTCTTTGGGTTTTCCTGGTGAGGTTTTTATGAGGAAGATCTCATGGTGGTTCCAAGCTTAACTAAGTTACTAAGTTAAGCTTGAGGGGAGTTTTTGAAATGAGTTGATCAATATGTGAGAGATGGCTTAGGGAGTTGAGGATGTGAGAATTGGAGGCAAGGGAAGGAAGGTTAGGGATCGACCAGGCCGTACAAGAGGCCGTACTGGCCGTACCGTCCGTACTGTCCGGGTCGATCCATAACTCGACCAAGAAGAGAAGTACCCGGGTAAGAGAGGTTAAACGGCAAAGGGGTTTTACCTTAAGATATGACTGTTTGGATGGATAGAGTGACCCCGGTTATCTGACAGTCTGGCACAGGCTGTAAAGGCAAAAGGAACCGAGTCCAAGATGCCAAACGCGTGTGAATCCCCATTGGTTTAACATTGAATTAAAGCAACTTTATCCTTGACCTCACATGCTTAGCGTTTCTAATACCCTAATGTCTCTCTTATATATTGTAAACTCTGTCTTGATTAATGAAAACACGAGTTCATCATATTCTCTCTCTAGTTCATCATGTTTCCTTCTACATTTCATAAATCATCTCATTCACTTTAATCTTCTCTAAATCTCTCAATTCCTGGTTCAACTCTCTAAAATCATTTATGTATCCAAATCAAGCTTCTCACAAAGTGATTCATCCTGTTTGATTGGAACGACGAAGAAGCTGTGCTATTCCCAAACTGGGAAACTGGAATCACCTGATTTGAAAGTGGGATAACTTCTTCTTGCCAACTCCTATGAGATTTATTCAACTTCCTGGTGATTCTCCACCACTTTATGTATCCAAATCAAGCTTCTCACAAAGTGATTCATCCTGGTTTGATTGGAACGACGAATGAAGCTGTGCTATTCCCAAACTGGGAACTGGAATCACCTGATTTGAAAGTGGGATAACTTCTTCTTGCCAACTCCTATGAGATTTATTCAACTTCCTGGTGATTCTCCACCACTTTATGTATCCAAATCAAGCTTCTCACAAAGAGATTCATCCTGGTTGATTGGAACGACGAAGAAGCTGTCCTATTCCCAAACTGGGAAACTGGAATCACCTGATTTGAAAGTGGGATAACTTCTTCTTGCCAACTCCTATGAGATTTATTCAACTTCCTGGTGATTCTCCACCACTTTATGTATCCAAATCAAGCTTCTCACAAAGTGATTCATCCTGGTTTGATTGGAACGACGAAGAAGCTGTCTATCCCAAACTGGGAAACTGGAATCACCTGATTTGAAAGTGGGATAACTTCTTCTTGCCAACTCCTATGAGATTTATTCAACTTCCTGGTGATTCTCCACCACTTTATGTATCCAAATCAAGCTTCTCACAAAGTGATTCATCCTGGTTTGATTGGAACGACGAAGAAGCTGTGCTATTCCCAAACTGGGAAACTGGAATCACCTGATTTGAAAGTGGGATAACTTCTTCTTGCCAACTCCTATGAGATTTATTCAACTTCCTGGTGATTCTCCACCACTTTATGTATCCAAATCAAGCTTCTCACAAAGTGATTCATCCTGGTTTGATTGGAACGACGAAGAAGCTGTGCTATTCCCAAACTGGGAAACTGGAATCACCTGATTTGAACTGGGAAATGATTTAACTTCTTCCCAACTCCTATGAGATTTATTCAACTTCCTGGTGATTCTCCACCACTTTATGTATCCAAATCAAGCTTCTCACAAAGTGATTCATCCTGGTTTGATTGGAACGACGAAGAAGCTGTCTATTCCCAAACTGGGAAACTGGAATCACCTGATTTGAAAGTGGGATAACTTCTTCTTGCCAACTCCTATGAGATTTATTCAACTTCCTGGTGATTCTCCACCACTTTATGTATCCAAATCAAGCTTCTCACAAAGTGATTCATCCTGGTTTGATTGGAACGACGAAGAAGCTGTCTATTCCCAAACTGGGAAACTGGAATCACCTGATTTGAAAGTGGGATAACTTCTTCTTGCCAACTCCTATGAGATTTATTCAACTTCCTGGTGATTCTCCACCACTTTATGTATCCAAATCAAGCTTCTCACAAAGTGATTCATCCTGGTTTGATTGGAACGACGAAGAAGCTGTCTATTCCCAAACTGGGAAACTGGAATCACCTGATTTGAAAGTGGGATAACTTCTTCTTGCCAACTCCTATGAGATTTATTCAACTTCCTGGTGATTCTCCACCACTTTATGTATCCAAATCAAGCTTCTCACAAAGTGATTCATCCTGGTTTGATTGGAACGACGATGAAGCTGTGCTATTCCCAAACTGGGAAACTGGAATCACCTGATTTGAAAGTGGGATAACTTCTTCTTGCCAACTCCTATGAGATTTATTCAACTTCCTGGTGATTCTCCACCACTTTATGTATCCAAATCAAGCTTCTCACAAAGTGATTCATCCTGGTTTGATTGGAACGACGAAGAAGCTGTCTATTCCCAAACTGGGAAACTGGAATCACCTGATTTGAAAGTGGGATAACTTCTTCTTGCCAACTCCTATGAGATTTATTCAACTTCCTGGTGATTCTCCACCACTTTATGTATCCAAATCAAGCTTCTCACAAAGTGATTCATCCTGGTTTGATTGGAACGACGAAGAAGCTGTCTATTCCCAAACTGGGAAACTGGAATCACCTGATTTGAAAGTGGGATAACTTCTTCTTGCCAACTCCTATGAGATTTATTCAACTTCCTGGTGATTCTCCACCACTTTATGTATCCAAATCAAGCTTCTCACAAAGTGATTCATCCTGGTTTGATTGGAACGACGAAGAAGCTGTGCTATTCCCAAACTGGGAAACTGGAATCACCTGATTTGAAAGTGGGATAACTTCTTCTTGCCAACTCCTATGAGATTTATTCAACTTCCTGGTGATTCTCCACCACTTTATGTATCCAAATCAAGCTTCTCACAAAGTGATTCATCCTGGTTTGATTGGAACGACGAAGAAGCTGTGCTATTCCCAAACTGGGAAACTGGAATCACCTGATTTGAAAGTGGGATAACTTCTTCTTGCCAACTCCTATGAGATTTATTCAACTTCCTGGTGATTCTCCACCACTTTATGTATCCAAATCAAGCTTCTCACAAAGTGATTCATCCTGGTTTGATTGGAACGACGAAGAAGCTGTGCTATTCCCAAACTGGGAAACTGGAATCACCTGATTTGAAAGTGGGATAACTTCTTCTTGCCAACTCCTATGAGATTTATTCAACTTCCTGGTGATTCTCCACCACTTTATGTATCCAAATCAAGCTTCTCACAAAGTGATTCATCCTGGTTTGATTGGAACGACGAAGAAGCTGTCTATTCCCAAACTGGGAAACTGGAATCACCTGATTTGAAAGTGGGATAACTTCTTCTTGCCAACTCCTATGAGATTTATTCAACTTCCTGGTGATTCTCCACCACTTTATGTATCCAAATCAAGCTTCTCACAAAGTGATTCATCCTGGTTTGATTGGAACGACGAAGAAGCTGTCTATTCCCAAACTGGGAAACTGGAATCACCTGATTTGAAAGTGGGATAACTTCTTCTTGCCAACTCCTATGAGATTTATTCAACTTCCTGGTGATTCTCCACCACTTTATGTATCCAAATCAAGCTTCTCACAAAGTGATTCATCCTGGTTTGATTGGAACGACGAAGAAGCTGTCTATTCCCAAACTGGGAAACTGGAATCACCTGATTTGAAAGTGGGATAACTTCTTCTTGCCAACTCCTATGAGATTTATTCAACTTCCTGGTGATTCTCCACCACTTTATGTATCCAAATCAAGCTTCTCACAAAGTGATTCATCCTGGTTTGATTGGAACGACGAAGAAGCTGTCTATTCCCAAACTGGGAAACTGGAATCACCTGATTTGAAAGTGGGATAACTTCTTCTTGCCAACTCCTATGAGATTTATTCAACTTCCTGGTGATTCTCCACCACTTTATGTATCCAAATCAAGCTTCTCACAAAGTGATTCATCCTGGTTTGATTGGAACGACGAAGAAGCTGTCTATTCCCAAACTGGGAAACTGGAATCACCTGATTTGAAAGTGGGATAACTTCTTCTTGCCAACTCCTATGAGATTTATTCAACTTCCTGGTGATTCTCCACCACTTTATGTATCCAAATCAAGCTTCTCACAAAGTGATTCATCCTGGTTTGATTGGAACGACGAAGAAGCTGTCTATTCCCAAACTGGGAAACTGGAATCACCTGATTTGAAAGTGGGATAACTTCTTCTTGCCAACTCCTATGAGATTTATTCAACTTCCTGGTGATTCTCCACCACTTTATGTATCCAAATCAAGCTTCTCACAAAGTGATTCATCCTGGTTTGATTGGAACGACGAAGAAGCTGTCTATTCCCAAACTGGGAAACTGGAATCACCTGATTTGAAAGTGGGATAACTTCTTCTTGCCAACTCCTATGAGATTTATTCAACTTCCTGGTGATTCTCCACCACTTTATGTATCCAAATCAAGCTTCTCACAAAGTGATTCATCCTGGTTTGATTGGAACGACGAAGAAGCTGTCTATTCCCAAACTGGGAAACTGGAATCACCTGATTTGAAAGTGGGATAACTTCTTCTTGCCAACTCCTATGAGATTTATTCAACTTCCTGGTGATTCTCCACCACTTTATGTATCCAAATCAAGCTTCTCACAAAGTGATTCATCCTGGTTTGATTGGAACGACGAAGAAGCTGTCTATTCCCAAACTGGGAAACTGGAATCACCTGATTTGAAAGTGGGATAACTTCTTCTTGCCAACTCCTATGAGATTTATTCAACTTCCTGGTGATTCTCCACCACTTTATGTATCCAAATCAAGCTTCTCACAAAGTGATTCATCCTGGTTTGATTGGAACGACGAAGAAGCTGTCTATTCCCAAACTGGGAAACTGGAATCACCTGATTTGAAAGTGGGATAACTTCTTCTTGCCAACTCCTATGAGATTTATTCAACTTCCTGGTGATTCTCCACCACTTTATGTATCCAAATCAAGCTTCTCACAAAGTGATTCATCCTGGTTTGATTGGAACGACGAAGAAGCTGTCTATTCCCAAACTGGGAAACTGGAATCACCTGATTTGAAAGTGGGATAACTTCTTCTTGCCAACTCCTATGAGATTTATTCAACTTCCTGGTGATTCTCCACCACTTTATGTATCCAAATCAAGCTTCTCACAAAGTGATTCATCCTGGTTTGATTGGAACGACGAAGAAGCTGTGCTATTCCCAAACTGGGAAACTGGAATCACCTGATTTGAAAGTGGGATAACTTCTTCTTGCCAACTCCTATGAGATTTATTCAACTTCCTGGTGATTCTCCACCACTTTATGTATCCAAATCAAGCTTCTCACAAAGTGATTCATCCTGGTTTGATTGGAACGACGAAGAAGCTGTCTATTCCCAAACTGGGAAACTGGAATCACCTGATTTGAAAGTGGGATAACTTCTTCTTGCCAACTCCTATGAGATTTATTCAACTTCCTGGTGATTCTCCACCACTTTATGTATCCAAATCAAGCTTCTCACAAAGTGATTCATCCTGGTTTGATTGGAACGACGAAGAAGCTGTCTATTCCCAAACTGGGAAACTGGAATCACCTGATTTGAAAGTGGGATAACTTCTTCTTGCCAACTCCTATGAGATTTATTCAACTTCCTGGTGATTCTCCACCACTTTATGTATCCAAATCAAGCTTCTCACAAAGTGATTCATCCTGGTTTGATTGGAACGACGAAGAAGCTGTGCTATTCCCAAACTGGGAAACTGGAATCACCTGATTTGAAAGTGGGATAACTTCTTCTTGCCAACTCCTATGAGATTTATTCAACTTCCTGGTGATTCTCCACCACTTTATGTATCCAAATCAAGCTTCTCACAAAGTGATTCATCCTGGTTTGATTGGAACGACGAAGAAGCTGTCTATTCCCAAACTGGGAAACTGGAATCACCTGATTTGAAAGTGGGATAACTTCTTCTTGCCAACTCCTATGAGATTTATTCAACTTCCTGGTGATTCTCCACCACTTTATGTATCCAAATCAAGCTTCTCACAAAGTGATTCATCCTGGTTTGATTGGAACGACGAAGAAGCTGTGCTATTCCCAAACTGGGAAACTGGAATCACCTGATTTGAAAGTGGGATAACTTCTTCTTGCCAACTCCTATGAGATTTATTCAACTTCCTGGTGATTCTCCACCACTTTATGTATCCAAATCAAGCTTCTCACAAAGTGATTCATCCTGGTTTGATTGGAACGACGAAGAAGCTGTCTATTCCCAAACTGGGAAACTGGAATCACCTGATTTGAAAGTGGGATAACTTCTTCTTGCCAACTCCTATGAGATTTATTCAACTTCCTGGTGATTCTCCACCACTTTATGTATCCAAATCAAGCTTCTCACAAAGTGATTCATCCTGGTTTGATTGGAACGACGAAGAAGCTGTGCTATTCCCAAACTGGGAAACTGGAATCACCTGATTTGAAAGTGGGATAACTTCTTCTTGCCAACTCCTATGAGATTTATTCAACTTCCTGGTGATTCTCCACCACTTTATGTATCCAAATCAAGCTTCTCACAAAGTGATTCATCCTGGTTTGATTGGAACGACGAAGAAGCTGTCTATTCCCAAACTGGGAAACTGGAATCACCTGATTTGAAAGTGGGATAACTTCTTCTTGCCAACTCCTATGAGATTTATTCAACTTCCTGGTGATTCTCCACCACTTTATGTATCCAAATCAAGCTTCTCACAAAGTGATTCATCCTGGTTTGATTGGAACGACGAAGAAGCTGTCTATTCCCAAACTGGGAAACTGGAATCACCTGATTTGAAAGTGGGATAACTTCTTCTTGCCAACTCCTATGAGATTTATTCAACTTCCTGGTGATTCTCCACCACTTTATGTATCCAAATCAAGCTTCTCACAAAGTGATTCATCCTGGTTTGATTGGAACGACGAAGAAGCTGTCTATTCCCAAACTGGGAAACTGGAATCACCTGATTTGAAAGTGGGATAACTTCTTCTTGCCAACTCCTATGAGATTTATTCAACTTCCTGGTGATTCTCCACCACTTTATGTATCCAAATCAAGCTTCTCACAAAGTGATTCATCCTGGTTTGATTGGAACGACGAAGAAGCTGTGCTATTCCCAAACTGGGAAACTGGAATCACCTGATTTGAAAGTGGGATAACTTCTTCTTGCCAACTCCTATGAGATTTATTCAACTTCCTGGTGATTCTCCACCACTTTATGTATCCAAATCAAGCTTCTCACAAAGTGATTCATCCTGGTTTGATTGGAACGACGAAGAAGCTGTCTATTCCCAAACTGGGAAACTGGAATCACCTGATTTGAAAGTGGGATAACTTCTTCTTGCCAACTCCTATGAGATTTATTCAACTTCCTGGTGATTCTCCACCACTTTATGTATCCAAATCAAGCTTCTCACAAAGTGATTCATCCTGGTTTGATTGGAACGACGAAGAAGCTGTCTATTCCCAAACTGGGAAACTGGAATCACCTGATTTGAAAGTGGGATAACTTCTTCTTGCCAACTCCTATGAGATTTATTCAACTTCCTGGTGATTCTCCACCACTTTATGTATCCAAATCAAGCTTCTCACAAAGTGATTCATCCTGGTTTGATTGGAACGACGAAGAAGCTGTCTATTCCCAAACTGGGAAACTGGAATCACCTGATTTGAAAGTGGGATAACTTCTTCTTGCCAACTCCTATGAGATTTATTCAACTTCCTGGTGATTCTCCACCACTTTATGTATCCAAATCAAGCTTCTCACAAAGTGATTCATCCTGGTTTGATTGGAACGACGAAGAAGCTGTCTATTCCCAAACTGGGAAACTGGAATCACCTGATTTGAAAGTGGGATAACTTCTTCTTGCCAACTCCTATGAGATTTATTCAACTTCCTGGTGATTCTCCACCACTTTATGTATCCAAATCAAGCTTCTCACAAAGTGATTCATCCTGGTTTGATTGGAACGACGAAGAAGCTGTGCTATTCCCAAACTGGGAAACTGGAATCACCTGATTTGAAAGTGGGATAACTTCTTCTTGCCAACTCCTATGAGATTTATTCAACTTCCTGGTGATTCTCCACCACTTTATGTATCCAAATCAAGCTTCTCACAAAGTGATTCATCCTGGTTTGATTGGAACGACGAAGAAGCTGTCTATTCCCAAACTGGGAAACTGGAATCACCTGATTTGAAAGTGGGATAACTTCTTCTTGCCAACTCCTATGAGATTTATTCAACTTCCTGGTGATTCTCCACCACTTTATGTATCCAAATCAAGCTTCTCACAAAGTGATTCATCCTGGTTTGATTGGAACGACGAAGAAGCTGTGCTATTCCCAAACTGGGAAACTGGAATCACCTGATTTGAAAGTGGGATAACTTCTTCTTGCCAACTCCTATGAGATTTATTCAACTTCCTGGTGATTCTCCACCACTTTATGTATCCAAATCAAGCTTCTCACAAAGTGATTCATCCTGGTTTGATTGGAACGACGAAGAAGCTGTCTATTCCCAAACTGGGAAACTGGAATCACCTGATTTGAAAGTGGGATAACTTCTTCTTGCCAACTCCTATGAGATTTATTCAACTTCCTGGTGATTCTCCACCACTTTATGTATCCAAATCAAGCTTCTCACAAAGTGATTCATCCTGGTTTGATTGGAACGACGAAGAAGCTGTCTATTCCCAAACTGGGAAACTGGAATCACCTGATTTGAAAGTGGGATAACTTCTTCTTGCCAACTCCTATGAGATTTATTCAACTTCCTGGTGATTCTCCACCACTTTATGTATCCAAATCAAGCTTCTCACAAAGTGATTCATCCTGGTTTGATTGGAACGACGAAGAAGCTGTCTATTCCCAAACTGGGAAACTGGAATCACCTGATTTGAAAGTGGGATAACTTCTTCTTGCCAACTCCTATGAGATTTATTCAACTTCCTGGTGATTCTCCACCACTTTATGTATCCAAATCAAGCTTCTCACAAAGTGATTCATCCTGGTTTGATTGGAACGACGAAGAAGCTGTGCTATTCCCAAACTGGGAAACTGGAATCACCTGATTTGAAAGTGGGATAACTTCTTCTTGCCAACTCCTATGAGATTTATTCAACTTCCTGGTGATTCTCCACCACTTTATGTATCCAAATCAAGCTTCTCACAAAGTGATTCATCCTGGTTTGATTGGAACGACGAAGAAGCTGTGCTATTCCCAAACTGGGAAACTGGAATCACCTGATTTGAAAGTGGGATAACTTCTTCTTGCCAACTCCTATGAGATTTATTCAACTTCCTGGTGATTCTCCACCACTTTATGTATCCAAATCAAGCTTCTCACAAAGTGATTCATCCTGGTTTGATTGGAACGACGAAGAAGCTGTGCTATTCCCAAACTGGGAAACTGGAATCACCTGATTTGAAAGTGGGATAACTTCTTCTTGCCAACTCCTATGAGATTTATTCAACTTCCTGGTGATTCTCCACCACTTTATGTATCCAAATCAAGCTTCTCACAAAGTGATTCATCCTGGTTTGATTGGAACGACGAAGAAGCTGTCTATTCCCAAACTGGGAAACTGGAATCACCTGATTTGAAAGTGGGATAACTTCTTCTTGCCAACTCCTATGAGATTTATTCAACTTCCTGGTGATTCTCCACCACTTTATGTATCCAAATCAAGCTTCTCACAAAGTGATTCATCCTGGTTTGATTGGAACGACGAAGAAGCTGTCTATTCCCAAACTGGGAAACTGGAATCACCTGATTTGAAAGTGGGATAACTTCTTCTTGCCAACTCCTATGAGATTTATTCAACTTCCTGGTGATTCTCCACCACTTTATGTATCCAAATCAAGCTTCTCACAAAGTGATTCATCCTGGTTTGATTGGAACGACGAAGAAGCTGTCTATTCCCAAACTGGGAAACTGGAATCACCTGATTTGAAAGTGGGATAACTTCTTCTTGCCAACTCCTATGAGATTTATTCAACTTCCTGGTGATTCTCCACCACTTTATGTATCCAAATCAAGCTTCTCACAAAGTGATTCATCCTGGTTTGATTGGAACGACGAAGAAGCTGTCTATTCCCAAACTGGGAAACTGGAATCACCTGATTTGAAAGTGGGATAACTTCTTCTTGCCAACTCCTATGAGATTTATTCAACTTCCTGGTGATTCTCCACCACTTTATGTATCCAAATCAAGCTTCTCACAAAGTGATTCATCCTGGTTTGATTGGAACGACGAAGAAGCTGTGCTATTCCCAAACTGGGAAACTGGAATCACCTGATTTGAAAGTGGGATAACTTCTTCTTGCCAACTCCTATGAGATTTATTCAACTTCCTGGTGATTCTCCACCACTTTATGTATCCAAATCAAGCTTCTCACAAAGTGATTCATCCTGGTTTGATTGGAACGACGAAGAAGCTGTCTATTCCCAAACTGGGAAACTGGAATCACCTGATTTGAAAGTGGGATAACTTCTTCTTGCCAACTCCTATGAGATTTATTCAACTTCCTGGTGATTCTCCACCACTTTATGTATCCAAATCAAGCTTCTCACAAAGTGATTCATCCTGGTTTGATTGGAACGACGAAGAAGCTGTGCTATTCCCAAACTGGGAAACTGGAATCACCTGATTTGAAAGTGGGATAACTTCTTCTTGCCAACTCCTATGAGATTTATTCAACTTCCTGGTGATTCTCCACCACTTTATGTATCCAAATCAAGCTTCTCACAAAGTGATTCATCCTGGTTTGATTGGAACGACGAAGAAGCTGTCTATTCCCAAACTGGGAAACTGGAATCACCTGATTTGAAAGTGGGATAACTTCTTCTTGCCAACTCCTATGAGATTTATTCAACTTCCTGGTGATTCTCCACCACTTTATGTATCCAAATCAAGCTTCTCACAAAGTGATTCATCCTGGTTTGATTGGAACGACGAAGAAGCTGTCTATTCCCAAACTGGGAAACTGGAATCACCTGATTTGAAAGTGGGATAACTTCTTCTTGCCAACTCCTATGAGATTTATTCAACTTCCTGGTGATTCTCCACCACTTTATGTATCCAAATCAAGCTTCTCACAAAGTGATTCATCCTGGTTTGATTGGAACGACGAAGAAGCTGTCTATTCCCAAACTGGGAAACTGGAATCACCTGATTTGAAAGTGGGATAACTTCTTCTTGCCAACTCCTATGAGATTTATTCAACTTCCTGGTGATTCTCCACCACTTTATGTATCCAAATCAAGCTTCTCACAAAGTGATTCATCCTGGTTTGATTGGAACGACGAAGAAGCTGTGCTATTCCCAAACTGGGAAACTGGAATCACCTGATTTGAAAGTGGGATAACTTCTTCTTGCCAACTCCTATGAGATTTATTCAACTTCCTGGTGATTCTCCACCACTTTATGTATCCAAATCAAGCTTCTCACAAAGTGATTCATCCTGGTTTGATTGGAACGACGAAGAAGCTGTGCTATTCCCAAACTGGGAAACTGGAATCACCTGATTTGAAAGTGGGATAACTTCTTCTTGCCAACTCCTATGAGATTTATTCAACTTCCTGGTGATTCTCCACCACTTTATGTATCCAAATCAAGCTTCTCACAAAGTGATTCATCCTGGTTTGATTGGAACGACGAAGAAGCTGTGCTATTCCCAAACTGGGAAACTGGAATCACCTGATTTGAAAGTGGGATAACTTCTTCTTGCCAACTCCTATGAGATTTATTCAACTTCCTGGTGATTCTCCACCACTTTATGTATCCAAATCAAGCTTCTCACAAAGTGATTCATCCTGGTTTGATTGGAACGACGAAGAAGCTGTCTATTCCCAAACTGGGAAACTGGAATCACCTGATTTGAAAGTGGGATAACTTCTTCTTGCCAACTCCTATGAGATTTATTCAACTTCCTGGTGATTCTCCACCACTTTATGTATCCAAATCAAGCTTCTCACAAAGTGATTCATCCTGGTTTGATTGGAACGACGAAGAAGCTGTGCTATTCCCAAACTGGGAAACTGGAATCACCTGATTTGAAAGTGGGATAACTTCTTCTTGCCAACTCCTATGAGATTTATTCAACTTCCTGGTGATTCTCCACCACTTTATGTATCCAAATCAAGCTTCTCACAAAGTGATTCATCCTGGTTTGATTGGAACGACGAAGAAGCTGTGCTATTCCCAAACTGGGAAACTGGAATCACCTGATTTGAAAGTGGGATAACTTCTTCTTGCCAACTCCTATGAGATTTATTCAACTTCCTGGTGATTCTCCACCACTTTATGTATCCAAATCAAGCTTCTCACAAAGTGATTCATCCTGGTTTGATTGGAACGACGAAGAAGCTGTCTATTCCCAAACTGGGAAACTGGAATCACCTGATTTGAAAGTGGGATAACTTCTTCTTGCCAACTCCTATGAGATTTATTCAACTTCCTGGTGATTCTCCACCACTTTATGTATCCAAATCAAGCTTCTCACAAAGTGATTCATCCTGGTTTGATTGGAACGACGAAGAAGCTGTCTATTCCCAAACTGGGAAACTGGAATCACCTGATTTGAAAGTGGGATAACTTCTTCTTGCCAACTCCTATGAGATTTATTCAACTTCCTGGTGATTCTCCACCACTTTATGTATCCAAATCAAGCTTCTCACAAAGTGATTCATCCTGGTTTGATTGGAACGACGAAGAAGCTGTCTATTCCCAAACTGGGAAACTGGAATCACCTGATTTGAAAGTGGGATAACTTCTTCTTGCCAACTCCTATGAGATTTATTCAACTTCCTGGTGATTCTCCACCACTTTATGTATCCAAATCAAGCTTCTCACAAAGTGATTCATCCTGGTTTGATTGGAACGACGAAGAAGCTGTGCTATTCCCAAACTGGGAAACTGGAATCACCTGATTTGAAAGTGGGATAACTTCTTCTTGCCAACTCCTATGAGATTTATTCAACTTCCTGGTGATTCTCCACCACTTTATGTATCCAAATCAAGCTTCTCACAAAGTGATTCATCCTGGTTTGATTGGAACGACGAAGAAGCTGTCTATTCCCAAACTGGGAAACTGGAATCACCTGATTTGAAAGTGGGATAACTTCTTCTTGCCAACTCCTATGAGATTTATTCAACTTCCTGGTGATTCTCCACCACTTTATGTATCCAAATCAAGCTTCTCACAAAGTGATTCATCCTGGTTTGATTGGAACGACGAAGAAGCTGTGCTATTCCCAAACTGGGAAACTGGAATCACCTGATTTGAAAGTGGGATAACTTCTTCTTGCCAACTCCTATGAGATTTATTCAACTTCCTGGTGATTCTCCACCACTTTATGTATCCAAATCAAGCTTCTCACAAAGTGATTCATCCTGGTTTGATTGGAACGACGAAGAAGCTGTCTATTCCCAAACTGGGAAACTGGAATCACCTGATTTGAAAGTGGGATAACTTCTTCTTGCCAACTCCTATGAGATTTATTCAACTTCCTGGTGATTCTCCACCACTTTATGTATCCAAATCAAGCTTCTCACAAAGTGATTCATCCTGGTTTGATTGGAACGACGAAGAAGCTGTGCTATTCCCAAACTGGGAAACTGGAATCACCTGATTTGAAAGTGGGATAACTTCTTCTTGCCAACTCCTATGAGATTTATTCAACTTCCTGGTGATTCTCCACCACTTTATGTATCCAAATCAAGCTTCTCACAAAGTGATTCATCCTGGTTTGATTGGAACGACGAAGAAGCTGTGCTATTCCCAAACTGGGAAACTGGAATCACCTGATTTGAAAGTGGGATAACTTCTTCTTGCCAACTCCTATGAGATTTATTCAACTTCCTGGTGATTCTCCACCACTTTATGTATCCAAATCAAGCTTCTCACAAAGTGATTCATCCTGGTTTGATTGGAACGACGAAGAAGCTGTCTATTCCCAAACTGGGAAACTGGAATCACCTGATTTGAAAGTGGGATAACTTCTTCTTGCCAACTCCTATGAGATTTATTCAACTTCCTGGTGATTCTCCACCACTTTATGTATCCAAATCAAGCTTCTCACAAAGTGATTCATCCTGGTTTGATTGGAACGACGAAGAAGCTGTGCTATTCCCAAACTGGGAAACTGGAATCACCTGATTTGAAAGTGGGATAACTTCTTCTTGCCAACTCCTATGAGATTTATTCAACTTCCTGGTGATTCTCCACCACTTTATGTATCCAAATCAAGCTTCTCACAAAGTGATTCATCCTGGTTTGATTGGAACGACGAAGAAGCTGTGCTATTCCCAAACTGGGAAACTGGAATCACCTGATTTGAAAGTGGGATAACTTCTTCTTGCCAACTCCTATGAGATTTATTCAACTTCCTGGTGATTCTCCACCACTTTATGTATCCAAATCAAGCTTCTCACAAAGTGATTCATCCTGGTTTGATTGGAACGACGAAGAAGCTGTCTATTCCCAAACTGGGAAACTGGAATCACCTGATTTGAAAGTGGGATAACTTCTTCTTGCCAACTCCTATGAGATTTATTCAACTTCCTGGTGATTCTCCACCACTTTATGTATCCAAATCAAGCTTCTCACAAAGTGATTCATCCTGGTTTGATTGGAACGACGAAGAAGCTGTCTATTCCCAAACTGGGAAACTGGAATCACCTGATTTGAAAGTGGGATAACTTCTTCTTGCCAACTCCTATGAGATTTATTCAACTTCCTGGTGATTCTCCACCACTTTATGTATCCAAATCAAGCTTCTCACAAAGTGATTCATCCTGGTTTGATTGGAACGACGAAGAAGCTGTCTATTCCCAAACTGGGAAACTGGAATCACCTGATTTGAAAGTGGGATAACTTCTTCTTGCCAACTCCTATGAGATTTATTCAACTTCCTGGTGATTCTCCACCACTTTATGTATCCAAATCAAGCTTCTCACAAAGTGATTCATCCTGGTTTGATTGGAACGACGAAGAAGCTGTCTATTCCCAAACTGGGAAACTGGAATCACCTGATTTGAAAGTGGGATAACTTCTTCTTGCCAACTCCTATGAGATTTATTCAACTTCCTGGTGATTCTCCACCACTTTATGTATCCAAATCAAGCTTCTCACAAAGTGATTCATCCTGGTTTGATTGGAACGACGAAGAAGCTGTCTATTCCCAAACTGGGAAACTGGAATCACCTGATTTGAAAGTGGGATAACTTCTTCTTGCCAACTCCTATGAGATTTATTCAACTTCCTGGTGATTCTCCACCACTTTATGTATCCAAATCAAGCTTCTCACAAAGTGATTCATCCTGGTTTGATTGGAACGACGAAGAAGCTGTCTATTCCCAAACTGGGAAACTGGAATCACCTGATTTGAAAGTGGGATAACTTCTTCTTGCCAACTCCTATGAGATTTATTCAACTTCCTGGTGATTCTCCACCACTTTATGTATCCAAATCAAGCTTCTCACAAAGTGATTCATCCTGGTTTGATTGGAACGACGAAGAAGCTGTCTATTCCCAAACTGGGAAACTGGAATCACCTGATTTGAAAGTGGGATAACTTCTTCTTGCCAACTCCTATGAGATTTATTCAACTTCCTGGTGATTCTCCACCACTTTATGTATCCAAATCAAGCTTCTCACAAAGTGATTCATCCTGGTTTGATTGGAACGACGAAGAAGCTGTGCTATTCCCAAACTGGGAAACTGGAATCACCTGATTTGAAAGTGGGATAACTTCTTCTTGCCAACTCCTATGAGATTTATTCAACTTCCTGGTGATTCTCCACCACTTTATGTATCCAAATCAAGCTTCTCACAAAGTGATTCATCCTGGTTTGATTGGAACGACGAAGAAGCTGTCTATTCCCAAACTGGGAAACTGGAATCACCTGATTTGAAAGTGGGATAACTTCTTCTTGCCAACTCCTATGAGATTTATTCAACTTCCTGGTGATTCTCCACCACTTTATGTATCCAAATCAAGCTTCTCACAAAGTGATTCATCCTGGTTTGATTGGAACGACGAAGAAGCTGTCTATTCCCAAACTGGGAAACTGGAATCACCTGATTTGAAAGTGGGATAACTTCTTCTTGCCAACTCCTATGAGATTTATTCAACTTCCTGGTGATTCTCCACCACTTTATGTATCCAAATCAAGCTTCTCACAAAGTGATTCATCCTGGTTTGATTGGAACGACGAAGAAGCTGTCTATTCCCAAACTGGGAAACTGGAATCACCTGATTTGAAAGTGGGATAACTTCTTCTTGCCAACTCCTATGAGATTTATTCAACTTCCTGGTGATTCTCCACCACTTTATGTATCCAAATCAAGCTTCTCACAAAGTGATTCATCCTGGTTTGATTGGAACGACGAAGAAGCTGTCTATTCCCAAACTGGGAAACTGGAATCACCTGATTTGAAAGTGGGATAACTTCTTCTTGCCAACTCCTATGAGATTTATTCAACTTCCTGGTGATTCTCCACCACTTTATGTATCCAAATCAAGCTTCTCACAAAGTGATTCATCCTGGTTTGATTGGAACGACGAAGAAGCTGTCTATTCCCAAACTGGGAAACTGGAATCACCTGATTTGAAAGTGGGATAACTTCTTCTTGCCAACTCCTATGAGATTTATTCAACTTCCTGGTGATTCTCCACCACTTTATGTATCCAAATCAAGCTTCTCACAAAGTGATTCATCCTGGTTTGATTGGAACGACGAAGAAGCTGTGCTATTCCCAAACTGGGAAACTGGAATCACCTGATTTGAAAGTGGGATAACTTCTTCTTGCCAACTCCTATGAGATTTATTCAACTTCCTGGTGATTCTCCACCACTTTATGTATCCAAATCAAGCTTCTCACAAAGTGATTCATCCTGGTTTGATTGGAACGACGAAGAAGCTGTGCTATTCCCAAACTGGGAAACTGGAATCACCTGATTTGAAAGTGGGATAACTTCTTCTTGCCAACTCCTATGAGATTTATTCAACTTCCTGGTGATTCTCCACCACTTTATGTATCCAAATCAAGCTTCTCACAAAGTGATTCATCCTGGTTTGATTGGAACGACGAAGAAGCTGTGCTATTCCCAAACTGGGAAACTGGAATCACCTGATTTGAAAGTGGGATAACTTCTTCTTGCCAACTCCTATGAGATTTATTCAACTTCCTGGTGATTCTCCACCACTTTATGTATCCAAATCAAGCTTCTCACAAAGTGATTCATCCTGGTTTGATTGGAACGACGAAGAAGCTGTCTATTCCCAAACTGGGAAACTGGAATCACCTGATTTGAAAGTGGGATAACTTCTTCTTGCCAACTCCTATGAGATTTATTCAACTTCCTGGTGATTCTCCACCACTTTATGTATCCAAATCAAGCTTCTCACAAAGTGATTCATCCTGGTTTGATTGGAACGACGAAGAAGCTGTGCTATTCCCAAACTGGGAAACTGGAATCACCTGATTTGAAAGTGGGATAACTTCTTCTTGCCAACTCCTATGAGATTTATTCAACTTCCTGGTGATTCTCCACCACTTTATGTATCCAAATCAAGCTTCTCACAAAGTGATTCATCCTGGTTTGATTGGAACGACGAAGAAGCTGTCTATTCCCAAACTGGGAAACTGGAATCACCTGATTTGAAAGTGGGATAACTTCTTCTTGCCAACTCCTATGAGATTTATTCAACTTCCTGGTGATTCTCCACCACTTTATGTATCCAAATCAAGCTTCTCACAAAGTGATTCATCCTGGTTTGATTGGAACGACGATGAAGCTGTGCTATTCCCAAACTGGGAAACTGGAATCACCTGATTTGAAAGTGGGATAACTTCTTCTTGCCAACTCCTATGAGATTTATTCAACTTCCTGGTGATTCTCCACCACTTTATGTATCCAAATCAAGCTTCTCACAAAGTGATTCATCCTGGTTTGATTGGAACGACGAAGAAGCTGTCTATTCCCAAACTGGGAAACTGGAATCACCTGATTTGAAAGTGGGATAACTTCTTCTTGCCAACTCCTATGAGATTTATTCAACTTCCTGGTGATTCTCCACCACTTTATGTATCCAAATCAAGCTTCTCACAAAGTGATTCATCCTGGTTTGATTGGAACGACGAAGAAGCTGTGCTATTCCCAAACTGGGAAACTGGAATCACCTGATTTGAAAGTGGGATAACTTCTTCTTGCCAACTCCTATGAGATTTATTCAACTTCCTGGTGATTCTCCACCACTTTATGTATCCAAATCAAGCTTCTCACAAAGTGATTCATCCTGGTTTGATTGGAACGACGAAGAAGCTGTCCTATTCCCAAACTGGGAAACTGGAATCACCTGATTTGAAAGTGGGATAACTTCTTCTTGCCAACTCCTATGAGATTTATTCAACTTCCTGGTGATTCTCCACCACTTTATGTATCCAAATCAAGCTTCTCACAAAGTGATTCATCCTGGTTTGATTGGAACGACGAAGAAGCTGTCTATTCCCAAACTGGGAAACTGGAATCACCTGATTTGAAAGTGGGATAACTTCTTCTTGCCAACTCCTATGAGATTTATTCAACTTCCTGGTGATTCTCCACCACTTTATGTATCCAAATCAAGCTTCTCACAAAGTGATTCATCCTGGTTTGATTGGAACGACGAAGAAGCTGTCTATTCCCAAACTGGGAAACTGGAATCACCTGATTTGAAAGTGGGATAACTTCTTCTTGCCAACTCCTATGAGATTTATTCAACTTCCTGGTGATTCTCCACCACTTTATGTATCCAAATCAAGCTTCTCACAAAGTGATTCATCCTGGTTTGATTGGAACGACGAAGAAGCTGTCTATTCCCAAACTGGGAAACTGGAATCACCTGATTTGAAAGTGGGATAACTCTTCTTGCCAACTCCTATGAGATTTATTCAACTTCCTGGTGATTCTCCACCACTTTATGTATCCAAATCAAGCTTCTCACAAAGTGATTCATCCTGGTTTGATTGGAACGACGAATGAAGCTGTGCTATTCCCAAACTGGGAAACTGGAATCACCTGATTTGAAAGTGGGATAACTTCTTCATTGCCAACTCCTATGATTATTTATTCAACTTCCTGGTGATTCTCCACCACTTTATGTATCCAAATCAAGCTTCTCACAAAGTGATTCATCCTGGTTGATTGGAACGACGAAGAAGCTGTCCTATTCCCAAACTGGGAAACTGGAATCACCTGATTTGAAAGTGGGATAACTTCTTCTTGCCAACTCCTATGATATTTATTCAACTTCCTGGTGATTTTCCACCACTTATGTATCCATATCAAGCTTCTCACAAAGTGATTCCTCCTGGTTTGATTGGAACGACGAAGAAGCTGTCCTATTCCCCAAACTGGGAAACTGGAATCCACCTGATTTGACAAGTGGGATAACTTTTCTTGCCAACTCCTATGAGATTTATTCAACTTCCTGGGATTCTCCACCACTTAGGTATCCCAATTCAAAAGCTTCTCACAAAAGTGATTCATCCTGGTTTGATTGGAATCACCTGATTTGAAAGTGGGATAACTTCTTCTTGCCAACTCCTATGAGATTTATTCAACTCCTGGTGATTTCCACCACTTATGTATCCAAATCAAGCTTCTCACAAAGTGATTCATCCTGTTTGATTGGAACGACGAAGAAGCTGTGCTATTCCCAAATGGGAAACTGAATCACCTGATTTTTGAAAGTGGGATAACTTCTTCATGCCAACTCCTATGAGATTTTATTCAACTCCTGGTGATTCTCCACCACTTTATGTATCCCAAATCAAGCTTCTCACAAAGTGATTCATCCTGGTTTGATTGGAACGACAGAAGCTGTGCTATTCCCAAACGGGAAACTGAATCACTGATTTGAAAGTGGGATAACTTCTTCTTGCCAACTCCTATGAGATTTATTTATTCTGCACTTGAGCAAGACACTACCTTCTGCTTCTGCTCTTCCAAGTGACCAGATTCCCTCCAATGAATGTACAATAGCCGGTGGTTGACCTTCTGTCTACTCTGCCCCAGCCCAATCTGCATCACATTATCCTATCACCTCAGTGTTTCTTGTTGCAAGCCATCCATACACCCTGACCTGGCGCCTCTCTCAAAATATCTTAGGATCCTCTCCACCATGTTCAGTGATGAACCTTGGGAGTTTGCATGTGCTGGACTTACTTGATTAACTGCAAAGCACACATCTGGCCGAGTGATGGTTAGATAGATCAGCTTCCCAACCATCCTTTATACTGCTTGACATCTCTCAATGGAGTATCTTCATACTCCCCTCTCGCAATACCTTGTAACCTTCTTCAACGTGGTGTCTTGGCTTGTCTTCCTCCAAGATCTCCTGCCTCCTTTAGATGTCCAGAGTTATACTTTCTTTGGGACATGAACAACCCTTCCTTTGATCTGCACATCTCAATGCGAGGAAGTACTTCAGTTCTCCTAGGTCTTTGATATCAAATGCGGCTTTAAGAAAGGTCTTGGTTGAACTGATCCCCTCCTTGTCACAACCAGTGATGATGATATCATCCACATAGACTAGAATCACAACAATCCCTTGCTTGCTGGTGAGAGTGAAGAGTGTGTGATCCTTGAGACTTCACAAAGCGCCTCTCCCATTCAGTGTAGTGCTCAGCTTGTGATACCAAGCTCTTGGTGATTGCTTCAAACCATATATGCTTTCTGAGTCTGAGTACATTCCCTGGTTTCACCATCTCTTCCATTCCCGGCGGTGTCTCATATATACCTCATCTTCTAGTTCACCTTGCAAGAAGGCATTCTTCACATCCATTTGCCAAAGATCCCACTCTTGATTTACTGCCAATGAAGGATAATCCGGATTGTGTGAAGCTTGGCCACTGGTGCAAAGGTGTCTAGATAGTCTTCTCCATAAACTTGTGTGTATCCTCTTGCTACCAATCTGGTCTTCTTTCTTTCTGGCTTCCCATTTGCAAGATACTTGATGGTGTGTATGAGTCTGCTGGTCACGGCTTTCTTTCCTTTTGGAAGCTCTGTCTCATACCAGTGTTTGTTCCTCTCCATGGCTCCCATTTCATCATTCACTGATTCCCTCCATTCATCATCTCCATAGCTTCTGCATATGTTCTTGGTATCCATCCTGATCCAATGAACCCACAAAGGCTTGATGTTCTTCTGGATAGTGAGCTAGGGAGCACACGCACTGGGTGGGTGAGCTACTGCCTCTGCATTGAAGTAGACTCTGGTGTTGTTCCAGTTTGAAGCCGGCTTCTTGATCCTAACTTCTCCTAAGTACTGGCTGATCATTTTCATTCTGAGTGCCTTCTCCACCTTCCAAGTTCTGATTCTGATCCTCCACTTCCCCTCTTGGTCATGGTGCTCTTCTTGATCATGAACTTCCTCAGATACAGGTGGTTCACCCTGATTTCCCCCTCAGGATCAAGGGGAGCAGCTCTGGATCTCAACTTCATCTTAGTTGTCTCGGTTTGCTCTTCAGACCGGCTTGATCCTCCCACATTATCTGATCCTGCTTGTCCCGGCTCTTCCATAGGTAAGCTGACCCAGTCTCTCATGACTTGCCTGAGATTGGCTTGCTCTATCTGATGCGGATTGAGACAATTCTCCAGCTCATTCAATCCTTGTTGTGTAGTACCCTCTGGTTCTACAAACTTCACATCTCTAGATACCAAGACTCTCCAGTCTCTGGGTCATAGCACCTTAAGCCCTTTTGGTTTGGTGAATACCCAATGAAACATAGCTCTTGTGCTCTTAGCCTCCAGTTTGTTCCTTATTCTCTGGTCTCAAAACAAAACAAAGGCACCCAAACACACGCATATGATCAATAGATGGTTTGCTTTGTTCAATACCTCAAATGGAGATGTCTTGTAGAACTCTGTAGGAATGCGGTTGATCAGGTAGCAGCAGTTAGGACCGCATCTCCCCAAAAGCTCTTTGGGGACACTAGTAGGAACATCATGCTCCTAGTGACCTCCATGAGATGCCTGTTCTTCCTCTCGGCCTGTTCTTCCTCTCGGCCACACCATTTTGTTGGGGAGTGTATGGACAGCTGGTTTGATGGATCACACCTCGTTTGGCTAGATGGCTTTGAATGCATTGCTGGTGTACTCTCCTCCTTATCTGATCTCAAAATCTTAACTTTGGCATTATAATGGTTAGAGACATATGTTTCAAAGTTTATAAATGCATCTAAGACCCTATCCTTGATTGTAAGAGAGTGATCCATGTGTACTTGGATTTCTCATCAATAAAGGTCACAAAATACTTGTGATGTTCTCTAGAAAGACATGGAGCTGTCCATACATCCGATGGGATTAAATCAAGCAGTGTTCATAGATTGTACTAGACTTGGGAAATACAGTTTTGCAATGTTTTCCTAAGATACAAGCTTCACAATCTTGTTGGAATGAAATACTAGGCAACATGATGTTCAAGGCACGAGAATGAGGATGTCCTAATCTAGCATGCCACATTACATCTTTAGGGAAATTAAAACTTGAATTGAAAGCAACAGATAGATCGGATGCAAGCTTAGTGTCTTCTAGCAAGTACAGGTTTCCCTTGCTCACACCTTTGCCAAGCAACCTACATGAGTCAATATCCTGAAAGTAGACATCATCAGGCGTAAATATAACATTGCAATTCAAGTCATTGGTCACCCTTTTTCACAGATAATAGATTAGAAGTGAAACTAGGCATGTAGAAGGCTTTGGATTCTTTCTCAAATAATTTAAGTTCCCCTATGCCTTTAATTGGAACCTTGTTACCATCAGCTATCATAACATTTCCTACTGCAGGAGTGATATTTTTAATCAAGTTTAAATCACTAATCATGTGATGAGAGGCTCCTGAGTCTATGACTAAGGGTTTAACTCTATCAGATTCATGAGCAACTTGAAATGCCGTGAATAAACTCCTAGGCAATTGATATGATGC
Source organism: Brassica rapa (assembly GCF_000309985.2). Classification (NCBI taxonomy): domain Eukaryota; kingdom Viridiplantae; phylum Streptophyta; class Magnoliopsida; order Brassicales; family Brassicaceae; genus Brassica; species Brassica rapa. Next base: position 27,808 of record NW_022610674.1, read on the forward strand.
ACTAAGGAGAGGTACCAAGAGTTTTTACCAGAACTCCTTGAGAGCTTTGATGAGTGCCTCAATGTCAGATTTCTTGATGGACTCATCCTCATGAGTGCGGTAGGCTGTGGAAGCTTCTCCTACATCACCTGAGTAGTTTGCTCGACCATCAGTCTTGAACTTAGCCGGTTTGAGGTGTGGGTGAAGTATCCAGCACTTGTCCTTGCCGTGACCCTTCCTCTTGCAATGATCACACACCCACACTTTCTTTTCCTCCGGCTTGTAGTACCCTTTGTTGGCTACTCCGGCAGGTTTGCTCTCGGCTCCTTCAGCTTGATTGGCCATCACCAGCTCTCCTTTTCTCTTAAAGAGACCCACTGAGCCGTGCTCCTTCTGAATCTCAGCACACACTTCATCTAGAGATGGGAGCTCCTTGTTCCTCAGTATGTGCCTAATAAGGTCATCATACCCCGGGTTGAGAGTGAGCAGCAAGGCAAAGACCTTATCCTGCTCCCTTCTTTCATGTAGAACATCCGGATCAACTGTGGCAGGTCTGAGCATCTCTAGCTCAGCCCATAGGGACCGGAACTTCCCAAAATGAGCATCAAAGTCTGTGTCCTCTTGACTTAGAGAGTTGATTGCTCCTTTTACTTCATATACCTTGCTGATATTGGATTTGTTGGCATACACCTTCTTGAGAGTGTCCCACAGCTCCTTAGAGTTTCACAAAATGCATAAGCCTCTTGGAGAGAAGGGCGAGGCTATTCTGGATGATAGACAACACCATGAGGTCCTCCTGACCTTTCTTCTTATCCCCAGCATCTGCAACCACCACTTCTTTGCCATCCTCTCCTAGGGCGGTCTTTTTGGTGGGGCGGCCTTCTTCAACAATCTCCCAAAGACCTCTGCCTCCGAGAGCTGTTTTGGCAAGTCTTGCCCATGTCAGGTAGTTAGGACCCTTGAGAGTAACTGGTATCATCACCATCTTTGGGTTCTCGGAGGTATCCATCAAGAGAGAAAGAGAAACAAAAGTTTTGGATGAACTTTGCTATTTTTGGCAAATTCTGGAAATGAGATTGAAGAACACCTCAAGAACAGGATGAACTTTGCCAAAAATAGAAATAAAACACAGAGAGTTTGCGGAAGAAAAAGAGATTTAGGTCTCAAGAGCAAAGCTGCTCTGATACCATGAGAGTTTTAGAAGATTAAGGAGAGATTAAGTGAGAAGAGTGAGAGATGGAGAGAGTTTCCGTGAGAGTGTGACAAAGAGAATAGAAGGAGAATTAGTTTCCCTTACTTGATTTGTTACATATGACAGGATATATAAAGGCATACAAGAATGCATAAACAATGAGAAGATAGTACAAGGAAAAGAATAAACAAAGAAGAATAGGAGATGACCTTCTGCTTCTTACTCTTCCAAGTAACCAGATTCCCTCCAATGAATGTACAATACTCAGTAGTTGATCTCCTGTCCACTCTATCTCCTGCCCAATCAGCATCACAATACCCAACCACTTCTGTACTGCCATTGCAACCCATCCAAACTCCTTGTCCATGCGAGCCACTCAAATACCTTAGTATCCTATCAACCATCTTCCAGTGATGTACCTTTGGCGCCTGCATATGTTGGCTCACTTGATTCACAGCAAAGCATATATCAGGTCTGGTGATAGTCAAGTAGATCAGCTTACCCACCATCCTCCTATACAGCTTAGCATCCTCAAACAACTGGTTCTCTTCAACCTCCCCCTCACGCAAGACCTTATACCCTTCCTCAAGAGGTGTCTTAGCTATCTTTCCTCCAAGCACATCAGTCTCCTTCAGCATATCCATAGTGTACTTCCTTTGAGACATAAACAAACCCTCCTTAGATCTGCATATCTCAATCCCCAAAAAATACTTCATCTCTCCCAAGTCTTTAATATCAAACACAGACTTGAGAAACTCTTTTGTGGCTTTAATCCCAGCCTTATCACTCCCTGTGATAATCAAATCATCTACATACACCAAAATTACTATGATCCCTGATGGTCCAACCAGTGTGAAGAGTGTATGATCTAGTTCAGACTTCCTGAACCCTCTCCCATTGAGAGTTGTACTAAGATTTCTGTACCAAGCTCTAGGAGACTGCTTCAGCCCATATATAGCCTTCTTCAATCTCAAGACATTTCCTGGCTTCACTAGATGCTCAAGACCAGGAGGTGGAAGCATATATACCTCATCTTCTAGTTCACCTTGCCGGAAAGCATTCTTCACATCCATCTGCCACAAATCCCACTCCAAGTTTGTTGCAATAGACAACACAATCCGGATTGTATGAAGCTTGGCTACTGGTGCAAACGTGTCAATGTAATCCTCTCCATATGTCTGTGTGAACCCCCTTGCTACCAGTCTAGTTTTCCTCCTATCAATCTGTCCATTAGGCAAGTATTTGATAGTAAAGATCCATCTGCTAGACACTGCTCTCTTTCCTTTTGGTAGCTCACTCTCATACCATGTATCATTTCTTATCATAGCATCAGCCTCATCATTCACTGAATCTCTCCATTCTTGAATCACCATAGCTTCTTCATAGCTTCGCGGAACATAGCTCTCATCTAGACTTACCATAAAGGCATAATGCTCCTCTGGAAACTCAGCAAAGGAACACACAGCTTGAGAGGGATCCTCCACAGCCTGGGCATTGTAGTACACTCTCGTGTTTACCCAGTTGGAAGGATCCCTCCTTATCCTTGTGCTCCTCCGCAAGGTCTCAACCTGTTCTTCAGCCTGAACATTCTCTTGTGCTTCCTCTCTTAAACCAGTAGGTTCTCCCTGCTCATTTCCACCTGACTGAGCTTCACTCTCTACTTCCTGTGTCTCCTCCTGACTATACACTTTTGTGTATTAGAGCATGATTCAACTAATCAGGGATAATCAGATGAAAAGATTAAATATTAAGAGATTTTAGTGAGAGAATAGAGAGAGAGACTCAAAACTCCATTAGATTGATTAATGAGAGAGTTTACAACACATATAGATTAGGGATACATAATTTCGTCCAGGTTCAGTCTAGCTAGGATAAGAGGCATGTGTAGTCAAAGATGCTTGATTCAAACTGGCTAATAAGGTTCCTCACGTGCTTGGGTATCTTGCTTTAGCTTTCCAGCTGGTGCCAGCCTGTCTAAAGCTCTCTAGCATTGACCAGACCTTATCCAAACTCCTCCTTGCTTATCCAGACTCCTCCTGGCGTGTTTCACTCTCCAAATGGATGCAAGGTAACTTCCCAAGTCTTTTAACTCAGTTACCACAGTAACAATAAAGTTACTGTGGTAAATCTCCAAAGTTACTGCCTGCTCCAAATCCCTTCCTCTATCCATGTATCAACTCTTCATCTCCTCATCTCCTCATCTCAACACTCCCCCTCAAGCTTGACCATGTGGAACAAGTCAAGCTTGGAAACCATGAAGACCTCCCTCATTAAAAACCTCACCAAAGAAATGTTGAGTTGAGTTGATTATATGAGTATGGAGAGAAGAGGAGTTGAAGAGAAGAAGAGATGGGGAAGCTTAGGGAGTTTGGGAGTGAATGGTACGGACGTCCGTACAAGGCCGTACATGGCCGTACCGTCCGTACCAAAGGTCTCGACCAAAACTTACCCAACCTCGACCAAGTGAAACGGTAACAAGGAAATGTTACCTTGGGGACTTAAGGAGAAGGGATCAGATTGTTGAGTGGATAAGGGAAGAGCGTGCCAGGCTGGAACAGGCTGTAAAGAGGCAAAGCGTGTGAGCCTTATCATCCAATCATCCGGAAAGCAACCTTGACTCTACATGCTTCAATAGTGCCCATTTTGACTCTTGTAAACCCTTATGCTTTCCATATAAATATGTAACCTCACTCATTAATAAGATTAAGCAGTTCTGAGTCTCTCAAATCTCTTAAGACACAATGATTCTCTCTTAGACACTAAACGGCTCTCTAGTCTCTTAATCTTTCACAAACTTCTCTTAATCACTTCTTAAACTCTTTCTTTTATTCTGATTACTCTAAGGATCTCTTAATCTCATATGGTATCAGAGCCAGGTTCATTTGAATCTGGGGTTTGATCTTTAGAGAGTTACAAGCTAACGGCTTTGAAGCTACACACGAGTAGTCTTGAAGGTGTTGAAGCTGTGATACGTTCTAGTTGAAGCTGTGCTACGTTCTGTGTGTTTGCGTGATTCTAGACTCAAGGTTGGTATGTACGAGATTCAAGATACAAGTTTTCAAGTCAAGCAAAGATGGAACATGGGATGAACATGAGGATGATGGTAGCGGTTACTTTCAAAGGTAGCAACTACCTTGTGTGGTCTCAAATGGTGAAGACTGCGGTGGGAAGTAAGGGTTTGTGGGGGCACATCACAACAGGGGAGGCTCCGAAACTCATTACTCAGGGAGGAGATCAAGAAGAGGTCTCCAATGAAGCGGCTGTGGAGAAATGGCAACAAGAAGACATGCTGGTGATGACGGTTCTACACGCATCCATGGACCCAGCTATCTTGGATGCCTACAGCTACTGTGAATCAGCCAAAGAGCTGTGGGACACGCTGAAGAAGGTGTATGGGAACACTTCCAACCTCAGCCGTGTGTTTGAAGTGAAGCTAGCGATCAACCGTCTTGCACAAGAAGACATGGAGTTCACTAAGCACTTGGGGAGGTTCAGGTCCTTATGGTCAGAGCTGGAGATGCTGAGGCCGAGCACAACTGATCCAGATCAGTTGAATGAGAGGCGCGAGCAAGACAAGGTCTTTGGGTTGCTTCTCACACTGAACCCGGCCTACACTCAACTCATCCAGCACATGTTGAGGTCAGACAAGCTTCCGGACCTTGAGGAGGTGTGTGCGCAAATCCAAAGGGAGCAGGGATCTATGGGGTTGTTTGGAGGAAAGGGGGAGCTCTCTCTTGCCAATCAAGCAGCTCATGAGGACTCAACCGAGGCTCCACAAGCAAACAAGGCATCTCACGGGAAGTACGAGGACAGGAAGTTCAATGGCAACTGTGATCATTGCAAGAAGCATGGTCATAAGAAGAGCCAATGCTGGATACTACACCCACACCTCAAGCCGGCCAAGTTCATGAAGGAGCGTGAGGGAAGGGCAAATGTGACTGAAGGTTCAAGTGGAGCTGGCACCAGCAAGACGAGTGAAGCGGATGGGCTTGGAGGCAATGATGGGAATGGGAAGTCTCTGGTGGCTTACACGGGCGCCTCAAGCTCACGCAGCAATGATGACTACATCAAGAGATCAGACCTTGATGCTCTCTTCAAAATGCTAAAGGAAAACGGTAACACTTATGGTTATTCCTTTGGAGCTTCTATGATTGCATATAAGGATGATCACTTGATTAGAGAACTAGTAGAACGGTTAGAAGCTAGGAATGAGTATAGAAATGCTCACATTGCTAGAACTGATAGGATGCATCCATTACTTAGTAATCTATGTCATAATGCTAAACGAGTAGGTAAACCATTGATTGTTGATTCTGGTGCATCACATCATATGATAAGTGATGAGAACTTGATTAAGGATATAGAACCTACGCATGGGCATGTGATGATAGCAAATGGGGATAAGATACCTATTAGAGGAATAGGAAAGCTTAAGTTGTTTAACAAAGAATCAAGAGCTTTTTACATGCCTGAATTCACATCATACCTATTATCTGTGAAGAAATGTACTAATGATTTATAATGCAATGTTATCTTTAGTCCTAATGATGTGAAGTTTCAGGATATTGAGAGCAGCAGATTGATTGGGAAAGGGGTGACTAAGGGAGATCTCTATATGCTTGAAGAACTCACTTCTGTTCCTGATTATAGTTGCTCGTTTACTTCTGCTTCTTTGTTGAATAAAAATGCATTGTGGTATGCTAGAGTAGGACACCCTCATGTTAAAGCTTTGAACTTAATGGTACCAGGTGTTGTGTTTGAGAACAAAGATTGTGAAGCTTGTATTTTAGGCAAGCATTGTAGAACTGTGTTTCAAAAGTCTACTACCGTTTATGATAATTGCTTTGATCTAATTCATTCAGATGTGTGGACTGCCCCTTGCTTATCTAGAGATAGTTATAAGTACTTTGTCACATTCATTGATGAAAAATCCAAATACACTTGGTTAACCTTAATTCAGACCAAAGATAGGGTACTTGATGCATTTAGGAACTTTCAAACTTATGTAACTAACCATTATCATGCTAAGATTAAAATTTTGAGATCAGATAATGGAGGAGAGTACACAAGTCATGCATTCAAGCAACACTTATCACAACATGGGATCCTACATCAAACAAGCTGTCCGTATACTCCACAGCAAAATGGAGTGGCTGAGAGGAAGAATAGGCACCTCATGGAAGTGGCAAGGTCTCTTATGTTTCAGAGTAATGTTCCAAAGAGATTTTGGAGTGATGCGGTTGCCACTGCTTGTTACTTGATCAACAGAACTCCAACCAAGGTTCTGAATGAGAAGGCTCCATTTGAAGTTCTGAACAGGTACAAACCAGCACTTGATTACTTGCGAGTCTTTGGATGCCTATGCTTTGTGCTCAAACCAGGAGAGATGATCAACAAGCTAGAAGCAAGAAGTACTAAGGCTGTGTTCATAGGATACTCAGCTACACAGAAAGGATACAAATGCTATGATCCTTATGCAAGGAGAGTTCTTGTATCTAGAGATGTGAAGTTCTTGGAAGATAGAGGATACTATGAAGAAAAGAACCAAGAAGACCTGAAGGACTTAACATCAGACAAGGCCACCACCTTGCGGATCATCCTTGAAGGTCTTGGAATCAGTACATCCCAGGATCCGAGGAATCACGCAACTACACCTCCTGAAGTTGATTCACCATCCCACCTTGATCATGAGGGAGGAGAGGAGCATGAGGAGCCTATGCAAGAGGCTAATCAGGATGAAGGAGGAGTAGAGAATGAAGGAGAAGGGAGCATAGGCTCTGATGGTCATGGTCATGATCATGGTGTGAGATAAACACCTTCTCAAGATGAAGTGGTAGAAGAACAACAGGAAGAAGAACCGGTTGTGCAGCCACTAAGAAGGAGTACAAGGATAAGGAAGGATCCTTCTAGCTGGGTAAACACGAGAGTGTACTACAATGCCCAAGCTGTGGAGCATCCTTCTCAAGCCGTGTGCTCCTTTGCTCAATATCCAGAAGAACATTGTGCCTTCATGGTTAACTTGGATGAGAACTACATCCCAAGGAGCTATGAAGAAGCAATCATGGATAAAGAATGGAAGGAGTCAGTTGGAGCTGAGGCAGGAGCTATGATCAAGAACGATACATGGTATGAGAGTGAGTTACCAAAAGGAAAGAGGGCTGTGACTAGTAGATGGATATTCACAATCAAGTACAAAGCGGATGGAAAGATTGAGAGGAAGAAGTCAAGGCTAGTGTTAAATAAAAGGAGAGAAGAGACATCAAGGTGAAGGCATGAAGGGATGAGAGGATTCTGAATAAGGGATCAGTACATGAGGGATGTCCGTACAAGCCAAGGCCGTACAAGTGAGGCCGTACACTTAGGGAAAGAGGATCATCCTAAAGTTACCCAAGTGGAGTTACCGTGAGTGATTAACCTTGTTACAGCCTTATCCTGATCAGTCCGTTGAGGGAAGAAGACCAGCGCGTCTCTAGCTGTTCCAGGCTGTAAAGCAAACAGCATCTTGGTCTTAGATGCCAAGATACCAAAGCGTGTAAGCTCTCCCATTGGATCATTTCAAATGGACGCTCCTCTTCCCCTTTGACTCCACATGCTTATGCTTTCCCTAATGTTTAACCTAGTGTCTCTCTCCCTTTCTATATAACTTGTAATCTGATTGATTAATGAATAACACGAGTTTATGAGTCTCTCTCTCTAGTTCATCATGATAATCTCATACACCTTCTCTTAAACACTCTAATCTCTCTTGAATCTCTCTTAAACTACTCAATACCTTTCTTATTCTCTAAAATCATATGGTATCAGAGCCAGGTTGGCTTTGGTATTGAGATCTTGTGTTCTTCAGCTTCAGATAAACATCCTTTCTTGTGAGATTCTAAACAAAGTTCAAGCAAATCAAGATGGGAGGAAACAAAGTTATCACGGTTCCGATTTCACTCAAGGGTGGGGGAAACTACCTGTTGTGGTCTAGGCTTGTGAAGACAGCCATTGGGAGGCTAGGGTTATGGGGTCACATCACAGATGAAGCTCCAGCACCAGTGGCCAGTGAGGAAGAAGGTGGAAGAGAGCTCGCGGTTGCTGATGGAAAGAAGTGGATTCAAGATGACTTGATGGTGCTATCTGTGCTGCAAGGATCACTTGAAGAACATCTCTTGGAAGCCTACAGCTACTGCGAGACTCCAAAACACCTGTGGGAGGTACTCCAAAAGACTTTTGGGAACGTTACCAATCTGAACCGTGTGTATGAGATCAAGAAAGCTATCAACACACTGGTACAAGATGGAGAGGAGTTCACCAAGCATTTGGGCAAGTATAGATCCTTGTGGTCTGAGCTTGAATCATTGAGGCCAAGCACGGCTGATCAAGAGCTACTCATGGAGAGGAGGGAGCAGGATCAGGTGTTTGGGTTGCTGTTGACGTTGGATCCTCCGTTCAACGATGTGATCAAGCACATGCTGAGGATGCCAAGTCTTCCATCCATGGAGGAAGTGTGTGCGCAGCTCCAGAAGGAGGAAGGGTCCCTTGGTCTCTTCGGAAGCAAGGGAGACTTAGCTCTAGCCAACAAGGCTGAGGAAGGAGTGCAAGCTAACCGTGCAGCATACAAGACTGATGAGAGAAAGTATGGTGATGAGAGGAGGTTTGGAGGCAACTGTGATCACTGCAAGAAGCCGGGACACAAGAGGAGCCAGTGCTGGATCCTTCATCCCCATCTCAAGCCGGCCAAGTTCAACAAGGATCGAGAAGCCAGAGCTAACCTGTCTACTGAAGCAAGTGAAGGCGGTCCCTCAGGAGCGGGCTCAAGTGCACAAGTGGGTGAAAGCGCAGGCAAGGCAATGGCAACTCACTACACGGCCGCAAGGAGTTTGGAGCATGAAGTGATCCGCAAATCTGACATAGATGCCCTCATCAAAGCTCTTAAGGAGTCTGGTACATTCGGAAACACTCTTGGTTACTCATATACTGCTCACATGATGCCTAGGAATGAGAATAGGTTGATAGATATCATTGAGACATTAAAACTGAGAAATGAATCACCTAGAACTCATCTTGCTAGAGGCATAAAACCATTGATTGTTGACTCTGGTGCATCTCATCACATGATTAGTGATGATAGCTTAATCAAAAACATAGAACCTGCTCATGGTCATGTAATGATTGCAAATGGAGATAGAATTCCCATTAAAGGTGTAGGAGACTTAAAGCTATTTGATAAGAACTCTAAAGCATTTTACATGCCTGATTTTACTTCTAATCTCTTATCTGTTAAAAGATGTACCAATGATCTACAATGCAATGTTATCTTTAGTCCTAACAATGTGACATTTCAGGATATTGAGAGCCATAAGTTGATCGGACAAGGAGTAACCAAGGGGGATCTTTATGTACTTGAAGACATTAACCCCATTTCTAGTTGTTTGCTGAGTTCTGTTTTAAGTAAAGGTGCATTATGGCATTCTAGGCTAGGACATCCACATGTTAGAGCCTTAAGCTTAATGTTTCCAGGTGTCATGTTTAAAAATAATGATTGTGAGGCTTGTATTTTGGGAAAACATTGTAAGACTGTTTTTAAAAGATCTACTACTATCTATGATAAGTGTTTTGATCTTGTTCACTCTGATGTATGGACTGCTCCCTGCTTATCTAGAGATAATTACAAGTACTTTGTCACATTTATAGATGAGAAATCTAAATACACCTGGATAACACTCATTAAAACAAAGGATAGGGTTCTTGATGCATTTAAAAACTTCCAATCATATGTATCTAACCAGTATAATGCAAAGATTAAGATTTTCAGGTCAGATAATGGTGGAGAGTATACTGGCAATGCATTCAAGAGTCACCTAGCTCAACATGGGATCCTACATCAGACTAGTTGTCCATACACTCCTCAACAGAATGGGGTAGCTGAGAGAAAGAATAGACACCTAATGGAGGTGGCAAGGTCTATGATGTTTCATACAAGTGTGCCTAAGAGATTCTGGAGTGATGCTGTGATCTCGGCTTGTTATCTAATCAATAGGATACCAACCAAGATCCTGGAAGATCAAGCTCCTTATGAAGTCTTAACAGAAGCAAACCTGTGCTGGATCACTTAAGGGTCTTTGGATGCGTGTGCTTTGTACTTGTACCCGGGGAGCTAAGGAATAAGCTAGAAGCAAAGAGTACAAGAGCCATGTTCATTGGCTACTCAACGTCACAAAAGGGATACAAATGCTATGATTCAGAAGCCAGAAGAGTTCTTGTGTCTAGAGATGTGAAGTTCTTGGAGGATAAGAGCTTTTATGGAGATAGAAAGTGGGAAGATCTTGAAGATTTGTCTCAACCATCTGATCGAGCTACAAGTCTTAGGCGTGTACTGGAAGGACTTGGAATCAACATGTCCCAGGATCAGCAACCATCAAGGGAGAATGAAGCTGAAGAACCATCACACCATGATCATGAGGGGGGAAATGAGGCTGAGCCTGAAGATCATGAGGATCAAGACTCAGATAGTCATGGTCAAGGTGTGATACAAAGAGAGGAAGAACAGGAAGAATCCATTCAAGAAGATCATGTGGAACCAAATGAAGTAGAAAGAGAAGTTGTTCAGCCTACGGTGGTCCAGCCTACGGTGGTGGAAGTGGAACAAGCCCCATTAAGGAGAAGCACACGGCTAAAGAGAGATGCTTCCAACTGGGTAAACACGAGAGTGTACTACAATGCTCAGGCTGTGAAGCATCCCTCTCAGGCTGTGTGCTCGTTTGCAAGTTACCCAAAGGAACATTGTGCATTCATTACAAGCTTAGATGAGAGCAGTGTACCAAGATCATATGAGGAAGCAATGTTACATGAAGATTGGAAAGAATCAGTGGGTGATGAAGCAAATGCTATGATAAAGAATGACACTTGGTTTGAGAGTGAGCTGCCAAGAGGGAAGAAGGCAGTAACAAGCAAGTGGATATTCACTATCAAGTATCTACCTGATGGAACTATTGAGAGGAAGAAGACAAGATTGGTGGCTAGAGGATACACTCAAACATATGGGGAAGACTACATTGATACCTTTGCTCCTGTTGCCAAACTCCATACCATAAGAATTGTACTATCTCTTGCTGTGAATCTTGAGTGGGAGCTGTGGCAGATGGATGTGAAGAATGCCTTTCTTCAAGGAGAGCTAGAGGATGAAGTGTATATGCATCCTCCATCAGGTCTAGAGCACCTTGTGAAACCTGGAAATGTATTGAGACTCAAGAAGGCTATCTATGGGTTGAAGCAATCTCCTAGAGCATGGTATAACAAACTGAGCACTACCTTAAATGGGCGTGGGTTCAAGAAGTCTGAATTGGATCACACTCTCTTCACTCTCACTACACCCTCAGGTATCATCTGTCTACTTGTATATGTGGATGACATTATCATAACAGGTAGTGATAAGGCTGGTATAAAAGCCACCAAGGAGTTTTTGAAATCTGTGTTTGAAATCAAAGACTTAGGAGAAATGAAATACTTCCTTGGAATTGAGTTGTGTAGATCTAAGGAAGGATTGTTCATTTCTCAAAGGAAGTATACACTTGATCTTTTGAAAGATGCAGGTATACAAGGAGATAAGACAGCAAAGATGCCTCTTGAAGATGGATACAAGATTCCACGTGAGGGGGAGATTGAAGATAGCAAGGTCTTTCATGATCCAAAGCTATACAGGAAGCTGGTAGGGAAGCTCATCTACCTCACCATCACACGACCAGACATTTGCTTTGCTGTGAACCAAGTGAGCCAGCATATGCAAGTCCCAAAGGATCATCACTGGCGCATGGTGGAGAGACTGCTCTTGTATCTGAACGGGACATCAAGCCTTGGAGTTTGGATGGGATGCAACAAGAGTACTGAAGTAGTGGGATATTGTGATGCGGATTGGGCTGGAGATAGAGCAGACAGAAGATCAACCACCGGCTACTGTACATTCATTGGAGGCAACTTGGTGACTTGGAAGAGCAAGAAGCAGAAGGTGGTGTCTTGTTCAAGTGCTGAAGCTGAGTATAGAGCAATGCTGAAGCTTACCAATGAGTTGGTGTGGATCAAAGGGATCTTGAAGCATTTGGAGATAGAGCAAGCAGCTCCAATGACTATGCATTGTGATAATCAAGCGGCTATACACATTGCAACCAACTCAGTCTTCCATGAGAGAACCAAGCACATTGAAGTTGATTGCCACAAGGTGAGGCAGATGATTGTCTTGGGAGTAATCTTGCCATGCTATACAAGGAGTGAGGATCAGTTAGCTGATGTCTTTACCAAAGCCGCGAGACAGAAGACCATGGAGTCCATTCACGTCAGGCTAGGACTCCTGGATCTCACACCTAGTGGCTGAGTCCCCTTAGCCATGAGTTCTTCACTCTTTTTCCCTCATCAAAGTTTTGTCCCAATGGGTTTTCTTTGGTGAGGTTTTTAATGAGGAAGATCTCATGGCCTTTCCAAGCTTAGCTTTGCAAGAGTCTAAGCTTGAGGGGGAGTGTTAAATAAAAGGAGAGAAGAGACATCAAGGTGAAGGCATGAAGGGATGAGAGGATTCTGAATAAGGGATCAGTACATGAGGGATGTCCGTACAAGCCAAGGCCGTACAAGTGAGGCCGTACACTTAGGGAAAGAGGATCATCCTAAAGTTACCCAAGTGGAGTTACCGTGAGTGATTAACCTTGTTACAGCCTTATCCTGATCAGTCCGTTGAGGGAAGAAGACCAGCGCGTCTCTAGCTGTTCCAGGCTGTAAAGCAAACAGCATCTTGGTCTTAGATGCCAAGATACCAAAGCGTGTAAGCTCTCCCATTGGATCATTTCAAATGGACGCTCCTCTTCCCCTTTGACTCCACATGCTTATGCTTTCCCTAATGTTTAACCTAGTGTCTCTCTCCCTTTCTATATAACTTGTAATCTGATTGATTAATGAATAACACGAGTTTATGAGTCTCTCTCTCTAGTTCATCATGATAATCTCATACACCTTCTCTTAAACACTCTAATCTCTCTTGAATCTCTCTTAAACTACTCAATACCTTTCTTATTCTCTAAAATGATAGCTAGTTGCAAGAGGTTTCACTCAAACTTATGGAGAAGATTACATAGAAACCTTTGCACCAGTAGCTAAACTACACACAATCCGGATTGTATTAAGCTTGGCTGTGAATCTTGGATGGGGGTTATGGCAAATGGATGTGAAGAATGCGTTCCTACAAGGGGAACTTGAGGATGAAGTGTATATGCATCCACCTCCAGGCCTTGAACACTTAGTAAAGAGTGGGAATGTGTTGAGATTGAAGAAAGCCATCTATGGACTGAAGCAATCACCAAGAGCTTGGTACAACAAGTTGAGCACTACTCTAAATGGCCGAGGCTTCAAGAAGTCTGAACTAGATCACACCCTCTTCACACTCACGACTTCCTCAGGTATGATTGCACTCCTTGTGTATGTTGATGATATCATTATCACAGGAAGTGATAAGGAAGGTATCATAGCAACCAAGGAGTTTCTTAAATCCATGTTTGAGATTAAAGACTTGGGAGAAATGAAATACTTCCTTGGAATTGAGATATGTAGATCCAAGGAAGGTTTGTTCATGTCCCAAAGGAAATATACACTTGATCTTTTGAAAGGTGCAGGTGCTTATGGAGGCAAGACAGCAAGGATGCCTATGGAGGATGGCTACAAAGTCCCACGAGAGGGGGAGATTGAAGACAGCAAACTTTATCAGGATCCTAAACTCTATAGAAAACTAGTTGGCAAATTGATTTATCTTACTATAACTAGACCTGACATTTGTTTTGCTGTGAATCAGGTGAGTCAACACATGCAAGTGCCTAAGGAGCATCACTGGCGCATGGTGGAGAGGATCTTGATGTATCTCAACGGCTCACCTGATCAAGGAGTATGGATGGGCTGCAATGGAAGCACTGAAGTGGTGGGATATTGTGATGCGGATTGGGCTGGTGATAGAGCAGACAGGAGATCAACCACAGGCTATTGCACATTCATTGGAGGCAACTTGGTGACTTGGAAGAGCAAGAAGCAGAAGGTAGTGTCATGTTCAAGTGCAGAAGCCGAGTATAGAGCCATGCTGAAGCTTACCAACGAGTTGGTATGGATCAAAGGCATCTTGAAGCACTTGGAGATTGATCAAGCAACTCCAATGACAATGCATTGTGACAATCAAGCTGCCATCCACATTGCATCCAACTCGGTGTTTCATGAGAGGACCAAGCACATTGAAGTTGATTGCCACAAGGTGAGACAGATGATTGTGCTAGGGGTGATCTTGCCATGCTATACAAGGAGTGAAGATCAGCTAGCAGATGTGTTCACCAAGGCTGCAAGGCAAAAGACTATGGAGTCCATTCACATCAGATTGGAACTCATAGATCTTGGGAAGAGAAGGAGCTAATCCCCTTGGCTGCAAGGTCTTTACTCTTTTTCCCTCATCAAAGTTTTATCCCATTGGGTTTTCTTTGGTGAGGTTTTTAATGAGGAAGATCTTGTAGCTTTCCAAGCTTAGGCTTTCACAAAGCTAAGCTTGAGGGGGAGTGTTGAGTTGAGTTGATTATATGAGTATGGAGAGAAGAGGAGTTGAAGAGAAGAAGAGATGGGGAAGCTTAGGGAGTTTGGGAGTGAATGGTACGGACGTCCGTACAAGGGCCGTACATGGCCGTACCGTCTGTACCAAAGGTCTCGACCAAAACTTACCCAACCTCGACCAAGTGAAACGGTAACAAGGAAATGTTACCTTGGGGACTTAAGGAGAAGGGATCAGACCGTTGAGTGGATAAGGGAAGAGCGTGCCAGGCTGGAACAGGCTGTAAAGAGGCAAAGCGTGTGAGCCTTATCATCCAATCATCCGGAAAGCAACCTTGACTCTACATGCTTCAATAGTGCCCATTTCGACTCTTGTAAACCCTTATGCTTTCCATATAAATATGTAACCTCACTCATTAATAAGATTAAGTAGTTCTGAGTCTCTCAAATCTCTTAAGACACAATGATTCTCTCTTAGACACTAAACGGCTCTCTAGTCTCTTAATCTTTCACAAACTTCTCTTAATCACTTCTTAAACTCTTTCTTTTATCCTGATTACTCTAAGGATCTCTTAATCTCATATGGTATCAGAGCCAGGTTCATTTAAATCTGGGGTTTGATCTTTAGAGAGTTACAAGCTAACGGCTTTGTAGTACACTCTCGTGTTTACCCAGTTGGAAGGATCCCTCCTTATCCTTGTGCTCCTCCGCAAGGTCTCAACCTGTTCTTCAGCCTGAACATTCTCTTGTGCTTCCTCTCTTAAACCAGTAGGTTCTCCCTGCTCATTTCCACCTGACTGAGCTTCACTCTCTACTTCATGTGTCTCAACACTGATCATGCTGACCTGAATCCTCTTGGTTATGCTCCTGCTCCCCTGATTCAGATCCATTCCCCCTCTCATGATCAAGAGGGGTTGTTCCTCCAGCTTCTCCAGCTTGATTAGAAGGTCCTGTTCTTCCTGGTTCCTGATCTTGGGATAATCCTATCCCTAGCCTCTCCAACAACACTCTCAATGTTGTTGCCTTCTCTGATGGAGCTCGGGACATATCCTCTATGTTAGGTTTTCAGAGCTCAGGCTGTGTGTGTGAGAAGAAGCCACTAAGGGCGAAATGAGAGCTTGAACTGAAGAGAGAAAGGTCTGATGAAAACAGTATGAACTTGGACAGAAACAAGAGATTTAGAGAGATTAAGAGATTTAAGTATAAGAAAGGGAGAGATTAAGGGATTCTTATCCAAGAACACACTTTGTATTATGAAGGAGGAGGGGAAATCCCCCTCTCTCTCTTAAGAGAGTTACAAAACGTCCATACACATGCCTTATATAGGCCTTACATGTTTGCAACATTAGAAACCTAAATCTAATGGATAGAAATGACTTGAGAGGAATGGATGGCTAGGATGGAGTTTTCTTGTTTGCAATCTGAGTGAATTGATCTGATTGGGTAGAGAATGCTGGCTGGTGATTGGTTGATTCAAACTGGTCAAGGCAAGGGCTGGCTCCTGATTGGTTCCCTTAAGGCTCCCATGAACCTTTTTCATAAAGATGGCTAGATACATGGTCAAGGCTGCTTTTCCTTTACAGCTCAAAGACAGCCTGTCATTGACCACGCCCTAGCTCTCCCTTATCCACAAACAGTCACAAGATAACTCAGGTTTGTCTTCTCTTGCGCCCTAAGTTTGCACAGCTTCATTTCAGGTTGATCTGGAACAAGTACGGTCGATGGTACGGACCGCCTGTCCGTACCTCGCCCTATTTTTGTACCAACTCCCAATCTTCTCAAATGGTTGAGTCTGAACATGATCTTGGTCGCCCTAAGTTTGTACGGTCCGTACCGTCCGTACCGATGCTCGACCCTATTTCTGCACCATCACCCAACTGACTCCAAATGGTGTCTAAGTATGTCTAAGTCCCTCCTGAACTTGACCCTAACCTTGCACACCTCATTTGGATACTTCTGGACACTCTTGAACACTCCTAAAGCCTTGATAGACAATCTCCAGAGGTCTTGCCCTATTCTTGCTCAAGACCCAAACTCAACCCAACTCCTCCTTTGGCTCCATTTCTTTCTTCAAGTCAACACTCCCCCTCAAGCTTGACTCTAGGTGATCCTAAGTCAAGCTTGGAACCTTGAAGAACTCCCTCATTAAAAACCTCACCAAGGAAAACCCTTTGGGACAAAACCTTGATGAGGGAAAAAGAGTAGAGCCTCCAAGGCCTAGGGATTGTCCAGTGAGCCTATGTGCCTTAGTATAACTGAGGTTTAGGCACATAGGCTCTGGATCACGGCCTCTTCACTTCACCACTCTTCTTGGACTTCTTCTTGAACTCGGTTTGTGTCTTCCCTTTTCTCATGGCTTCTCGCCATCTCCATCAGGTAAGATCACACCCTCTTCATTGAGAATCCAAGTAAGGTACGTGATACATCATTCCACAAGTGTATCAGTTCTCAAGAGATAAACCAATCATGAATGTATATTAAGAGATAAAGATCAGGTTTACTCCCTTGTATAAATGGTGAGGAGTGGCTGCTCTTCACATGCCAGTTGAATCCCTCACTTTCTGAGCTTAACAGCTCTTTCTCTTATCATGCAAGCTCATCCACACTCCTCCTCAAGCTTGAGACCGAGTATAAGGAAGGTCCAAGCTTGATGGTGAGTGCATGATAGCTTCATGATAAGCCTTGTGGAAAGCACCTCCAGTGACCTCTTCTTCCCTCTACTTCGGCTGAATCACTCCATGAAGCTTGCAATGACCTTGACTCGAGCAACAGGATCATGGTGGCTCACTTTGCCCCCTCCTCAAGCAAGTATGGTTCATTGAAGTGAGCAATGAGCCAAGATCAGGAGCACAACATCTCATGGACTGCGCATTCCCAATTCCTCTTCCCTGCTTCTGGATTGGTGATGGACAGAGAGCATATCTTGTGAACCTGAAACATCACTCAAACTCCAGCAAAGATAAGACACAAGCATTGGGATCAATCCTTAACTAATCATCAAGTTTGATCTCCAATGTCACAAGCTATGCAACAGATTGAAACAAGCATTATCAAGTTCACATCTTTGCAAGCAATCTCTCTAAGTACAAGCAAGATCAAATCAGATTCAAGACAAGCTACTTAGGCAATCAACCCTGCCTTAATCAGCAATCATAGACATCCATCTATGTGCTCAATGTTAAGGCAGCAACAAGATGACAATATGCTGTGACCTTAATCAGTTTCTAGCTCATGTATGCAACAAGATCAGCCAATGCTTTCTATTATCCTAACACACATCACTTATAACTGAGGCAAAGCAATATTAATCATCAATCAACATCAGACAATGCAAAACCTTAAGTGATTTCAGTTTAATGAAAGCTAATAGGATTTAGACAGTTTCTAACATCCTAGCACAATCATAACCAAACCGGGTAAGCATTTTATTTCTCAACATCAAACAAGACTCTTAAGGCATCCTGGGACTGAACTAGACAATACAATATAGCATTTCATATCAAGAACCCACGGATTGCAACACTACACAACACAACACACAACCAGTTTCAATCACAAGCTCATATCAAGAAGGTTTAGGATTAGCTTACAACCAAGGAACCTGAGCTGGTTCCTTGAGCCTCCTTGTTAATAGGTCACGAATCTGATGGGTAAGAGAGCTGGATCGTCACCCAACACCCTCTCCTTGTGTTCATAACCTTCTCCTTGAAACCACAACTCAAAAGGCTCCACCTTTCTTCACAGCTCCAAGTCACCAACTTCAGGAACAAGGGGAAAGCTTTCTTCTTGAATGGTTTCAGCTTGGACCAGAGTTGAGACACACCTTTAATGGACTGGAGAGAGGAGGCACGACCATGATAAACCTCCTTGGCTTCATACACCTTCTTCTTGAAGAGAGAGAACCAAAAGGACAGATCTTCAATGGCTTGGATTTGAGATGAGACTAGGTTTGTGATATATATGCGGAAGCTGGAACCAAGTTCTGATGAACCTGGCTCTGATACCATGTTAGGTTTTCAGAGCTCAGGCTGTGTGTGTGAGAAGAAGCCACTAAGGGCGAAATGAGAGCTTGAACTGAAGAGAGAAAGGTCTGATGAAAACAGTATGAACTTGGACAGAAACAAGAGATTTAGAGAGATTAAGAGATTTAAGTATAAGAAAGGGAGAGATTAAGGGATTCTTATCCAAGAACACACTTTGTATTATGAAGGAGGAGGGGAAATCCCCCTCTCTCTCTTAAGAGAGTTACAAAACGTCCATACACATGCCTTATATAGGCCTTACATGTTTGCAACATTAGAAACCTAAATCTAATGGATAGAAATGACTTGAGAGGAATGGATGGCTAGGATGGACTTTTCTTGTTTGCAATCTGAGTGAATTGATCTGATTGGAGTAGAGAATGCTGGCTGGTGATTGGTTGATTCAAACTGGTCAAGGCAAGGGCTGGCTCCTGATTGGTTCCCTTAAGGCTCCCATGAACCTTTTTCATAAAGATGGCTAGATACATGGTCAAGGCTGCTTTTCCTTTACAGCTCAAAGACAGCCTGTCATTGACCACGCCCTTGTTGAGATGAAGACTAAGAAGTGAAGAGATGAAGCTTTGAGGTTCAATAGAGTGTTGAGGCTGAGACAGTAACTTTAGAGTTTTACTGTGGTAACTTTATTTTAACCACAGTAACTACTTGGGAAGTTACCTGAAGTGATGGGAAGGTAACTTGGTGAAGAGAAGGGATAGAATTCGTGAGAAGAGGGTAAAGGATAAGGTTCCTCTTGGCTGGAAAGGATAAGCACCTTTACAGCAAGTGACAGCCTGTCCAAGCATGTGAAGCATCTCAGCCTAGCATTTCTATTGACTCCACATGCTTATAGGTCTAGATTGAATACATTGAACCTAGACATGATTGTAATCTCTTTATAGCTTGTAATCTCTCATCTGAATCATTTAATGGAGTTTTGAGTATTCTCTCTTGTTCTTTATTCTCTTAATCTCCAAATCTTATACAAACTACACTAATCATCTCTTGATATTTATTCATCACTCTACATACACAAAAGTGTATATGGTATCAGAGCCAGGTTGGCAAGGAAGGGAGTGGTGATTTTCGAATCTGTTTGTGTTGCTCTTGGTGTTCTTGAGCTGTTCTTGAGCTGTTCTTCACTTTCTGGGTATTTGGGAGGCTTTCTGGTCGATCCAATCAGCCTCAACAGAAGATGAAGTATAGATCTAGTGAATCAGTGGAGCGTGAAGAAGAGAGGGATGGAGTGTGTTCAAGATGGATAAAGGAAGCTTTGGAAAGCTGTGGGTTATGGAGTAGTCATGGAAAGGGGAAGCCTTTCATGGAAATGGCTACTGAAGAAGGTCAGACAAGAGGTCTGAAGCTGGAAGATGAAGTTGTTCAAGGAAACACTACAAAGAGTGAGGTTGAAGCAACTTTAGGCAAGTCCAAACTTGTAAGAGTCGTTGAGGGCAAAGGGGTGATCCGCGGCTTGAGACAAGGAAAGGATGAGTGTTATCAGCTTGTGGGAAGGCTGAGAGAAGTATGGTCAAGTTAGATGTGGTGAAAGCACACACATCAAATCCGAGATGGTGTCAAGAAAGGAGGAAGCAAGATGTGATCTTTAGCTTTCTTATGGAAGAGGTATGTGAGCTTGTTAAACACACTTGTGATGTGTGGGAGATGAACAGGAAGCCAGATAGATGGAAGGGAGGTACAAGCTGTAAGAAGGGAAGGTTGAGAAAACTTTCTAAGGAGTGGTTAATGAGGAGAAAGGCTTGGAGGAAGGACAGTGAGTCTGGTTATCTGAGTGACAAGATGAGCTTGAAGATGATCAAGGAGGCTGCGCAACTAGTGGTGAGAGGAGAGTGTTCTTACTCAGCCTACATGGGTGAATCAGTAGAAGACAGTGTGGTGTTAAGAGAGCAGGAGAAAGAGGGTGGAGCTGATGATTGCATCACCAGGAAGGAATGGAGAGTGTTCATGGAACATGTACAAGCTTTAGCAGCAAGCAAGAAACAGTGTGTACAATCCGGAGCTCCTAAACCCATTGTGATTGATTCTGGAGCAAGCCATCATATGATCAGTGATAGGAGACTTATAAGTGAGATCAAGGCTGCAACAGGGAGTGTTATGATTGCTAATGGTGCTATGATCCCAATAGAAGG
Organism: Brassica rapa; assembly: GCF_000309985.2. Taxonomy (NCBI): domain Eukaryota; kingdom Viridiplantae; phylum Streptophyta; class Magnoliopsida; order Brassicales; family Brassicaceae; genus Brassica; species Brassica rapa. The sequence continues at coordinate 48,687 of NW_022610674.1, forward strand.
AGTGGGAAAGCTCAAACTGTTTGAGAAGGACACCACTACCTTCTACATGCCCCGGTTCACTTCAAATCTGTTATCTGTGAAGAAAGCTACCATTGATCTTGATTGTCAAGTAGTATTCAGACCTGATGAAGTGGAGTTTCAAGATTTAAAGAGTGGGAGAGTTATTGGCAGAGGGGACAGCAAGAATCAGCTATACCATCTTCAAATGGCTAAGAATTCTAAACCCTTTGATTCTGTGTGCTTAAGTAGTGCTGTTGATAGGTGTGATAGTATGACTTGGCATGCTAGATTAGGACATCCTCATGCTCGTGCAATTGAGTTAATCATGCCTAATATGTCATTTAATCACTTGGAGTGTGAAGCATGCATATTAGGAAAGCATTGTAGGACTGTCTTTCCAACTTCAGAGACTATATATGAGCATTGCTTTGATCTAGTTCACTCAGATGTGTGGACATCTCCGTGTGAGTCTAGGGATAGCCAGAAGTACTTTGTGACTTTTATTGATGAGAAATCAAAGTATACATGGGTCACTTTGATTCCCTCTAAAGATAGAGTCCTAGAAGCCTTTATGAACTTCCAAGCATATGTAACTAATCAATACAATGCTACTGTGAAGGTGCTAAGATCTGATAATGGAGGAGAATACACTAGCAATGCTTTCAAGAGTCATCTAGCAAAGCATGGGATTGTGCAGCAGACAAGCTGTCCTTACACACCACAGCAGAATGGGGTGGCTGAGAGAAAGAATAGGCACCTGATGGAGGTAGCAAGGTCAATGATGTTTCATGCAAATGTTCCAAAGAGGTTTTGGGGGGATGCTGTTCAGACTGCGTGCTATCTCATCAACAGAGTTCCAACCAAGATCCTAAAGAATCTGTCTCCCTTTGAGGTATTGAACAAGACCAAGCCATACCTTGATCATTTGAGAGTCTTTGGGTGCTTATGTTATGTGATGGTTCCCGGAGAGAGGAGGAACAAGCTAGAGGCAAAGAGTACTAAAGCTATGTTCATTGGGTACTCAATCACTCAGAAAGGGTACAAATGTTATGATCCAATAACCAGGAGGGTTATGGTATCCAGAGAAGTGAAGTTTGTTGAGTCTAGAGGGTATTATGAGGAGAAGAAATGGGAAGACCTGGAGGATCTGTCCCGAGCTCCATCAGAGAAGGCAACAACACTGAGAGTATTGTTGGAGAGGCTAGGGATAGGATTATCCCAACATCAGGAACCAGGAAGGAGAGAACCTTCTAATCAAGCTGGAGAAACAACCCCTCTTGATCATGAGAGGGGGAATGGATCTGAATCAGAGGAGCAGGAGCAGAACCAAGAGGATTCAGGACAGCATGATCATGAGGAGACACAGGAAGTAGAGAATGTTGTTCAGTCTAGTGGAGATGAGCAAGGAGAGTCTACTGGTACAGAGGAGAGTCAGGCTCAGTCAGGTGGAAATGAGCAGGGAGAACCTACTGGTTTTGGAGAGGAAACACAAGATAATGTTCAGGCTGAAGAACAGGTTGAGACCTTGCGGAGGAGCACAAGGATAAAGAGGGATCCTTCCAACTGGGTAAACACGAGAGTGTACTACAATGCCCAGGCTGTGGAGCATCCTTCTCAAGCCGTGTGTTCCTTTGCTGAGTTTCCAGAGGAGCACTATGCCTTTATGAGCAGTCTGGATGAGAGTTATGTACCAAGGACTTATGAAGAAGCTATGTTAGACAAGGAATGGAAAGAATCAGTGGGAGCTGAAGCAGGTGCTATGATCAAAAATGATACATGGTATGAGAGTGAGCTGCCTAAGGGAAAGAAGGCTGTGTCTAGTAGATGGATCTTCACAATCAAGTATCTAGCAAATGGACAGATTGATAGGAAGAAGACCAGATTGGTTGCAAGAGGATTTACACAGACCTATGGAGAGGATTACATTGATACCTTTGCACCAGTAGCTAAGCTACACACAGTTCGGATTGTGTTGTCTATTGCAACAAACTTGGAGTGGGATTTGTGGCAAATGGATGTGAAGAATGCTTTCTTACAAGGTGAGCTAGAAGATGAGGTATACATGCTTCCTCCTGCTGGTCTTGAGCATCTAGTAAAACCAGGAAATGTTTTGAGATTGAAGAAGGCAATATATGGGCTTAAGCAGTCTCCTAGAGCTTGGTACAGGAAGCTGAGTACAACTCTAAATGGGAGAGGATTCAGGAAGTCTGAACTGGATCATACACTCTTCACTTTGGTTACTCCATCAGGGATCATTGTGATACTGGTATATGTGGATGATTTAATTATCACAGGGAGTGACAAGGCTGGGATTAAAGCTACGAAAGAGTTCCTCAAGTCTGTGTTTGATATCAAAGACTTGGGAGAGATGAAGTATTTCTTGGGGATTGAGATATGCAGATCCAAGGAGGGTTTGTTTATGTCTCAAAGGAAGTATACAATGGATATGCTGAAGGAGAGTGATGTACTTGGAGGAAAGGTAGCAAAGACACCTCTTGAGGAGGGGTATAAGGTTTTGCGTGAGGGGGAGGTTGAAGAGAAGCAGTTGTTTGAGGATGCTAAGCTGTATAGGAAGATGGTGGGCAAACTGATCTACTTGACTATCACCAGACCTGATATATGTTTTGCTGTGAATCAAGTAAGTCAGCATATGCAGGCGCCAAAGGTACATCATTGGAAGATGGTTGATAGGATACTGAGGTATTTGAGTGGCACGCCTGGTCAAGGAGTTTGGATGGGTTGTAATGGCAGTACAGAAGTGGTTGGGTATTGTGATGCTGATTGGGCAGGAGATAGAGTGGACAGGAGATCAACTACTGGGTATTGTACATTCATTGGAGGGAACTTGGTTACTTGGAAAAGTAAGAAGCAGAAGGTTATCTCTTGTTCAAGTGCTGAAGCTGAGTATAGAGCCATGTTGAAGCTGACAAACGAGTTGGTGTGGATCAAGGGGATCTTGAAGCATTTAGAGATTGAGCAGAGTACTCCTATGACTATGCATTGTGACAATCAAGCAGCTATCCACATTGCCTCCAACTCAGTGTTTCATGAGAGAACAAAGCACATAGAGGTGGATTGTCATAAGGTGAGGCAGATGATTATCTTAGGAGTGATTCTGCCATGTTATACAAGAAGTGAAGATCAGCTTGCAGATGTGTTTACCAAGGCAGCGAGATTGAAGACAATCCAGGCTTGGACTCATTGATCTTACTCCCAGGAGCTGAGCCCCTTAACCATGGAGTCTCCACTCTTTTTCCCTCATCAAAGTTTTATCCCAATGGGTTTTCTTTGGTGAGGTTTTTAATGAGGGAGGTCTTCATGGTTTCCAAGCTTGACTTGTTCCACATGGTCAAGCTTGAGGGGGAGTGTTGAGATGAAGACTAAGAAGTGAAGAGATGAAGCTTTGAGGTTCAATAGAGTGTTGAGGCTGAGACAGTAACTTTAGAGTTTTACTGTGGTAACTTTATTTTAACCACAGTAACTACTTGGGAAGTTACCTGAAGTGATGGGAAGGTAACTTGGTGAAGAGAAGGGATAGAATTCGTGAGAAGAGGGTAAAGGATAAGGTTCCTCTTGGCTGGAAAGGATAAGCACCTTTACAGCAAGTGACAGCCTGTCCAAGCATGTGAAGCATCTCAGCCTAGCATTTCTATTGACTCCACATGCTTATAGGTCTAGATTGAATACATTGAACCTAGACATGATTGTAATCTCTTTATAGCTTGTAATCTCTCATCTGAATCATTTAATGGAGTTTTGAGTATTCTCTCTTGTTCTTTATTCTCTTAATCTCCAAATCTTATACAAACTACACTAATCATCTCTTGATATTTATTCATCACTCTACATACACAAAAGTGTATAGCCCTAGCTCTCCCTTATCCACAAACAGTCACAAGATAACTCAGGTTTGTCTTCTCTTGCGCCCTAAGTTTGCACAGCTTCATTTCAGGTTGATCCGGAACAAGTACGGTCGATGGTACGGACCGCCTGTCCGTACCTCGCCCTATTTTTGTACCAACTCCCAATCTTCTCAAATGGTTGAGTCTGAACATGATCTTGGTCGCCCTAAGTTTGTACGGTCCGTACCGTCCGTACCGATGCTCGACCCTATTTCTGCACCATCACCCAACTGACTCCAAATGGTGTCTAAGTATGTCTAAGTCCCTCCTGAACTTGACCCTAACCTTGCACACCTCATTTGGATACTTCTGGACACTCTTGAACACTCCTAAAGCCTTGATAGACAATCTCCAGAGGTCTTGCCCTATTCTTGCTCAAGACCCAAACTCAACCCAACTCCTCCTTTGGCTCCATTTCTTTCTTCAAGTCAACACTCTAGGTCTTCCCATTTCTTCTCCTCATAATACCCTTTAGACTCAACAAACCTCACTTCTCTAGATACCATAACCCTCCTAGTTATTGGATCATAACATTTGTAGCCTTTCTGAGTGATTGAGTACCCAATGAACATAGCTTTAGTACTCTTTGCTTCTAGCTTGTTCCTTCTTTCTCCGGGAATCATCACATAACATAAGCACCCAAAGACTCTCAAATGATCAATGTGTGGCTTGGTCTTGTTCAATACTTCAAAGGGAGACAGTTTCTTCAAGACACGGATTGGCACTCTATTGATGAGATAGCAAGCAGTCTGAACAGCATCACTCCAAAATCTCTTAGGGACATTCATGTGGAACATTATTGATCTCGCAACCTCCATCAAATGTCTGTTCTTCCTCTCAGCCACCCCATTTTGTTGTGGTGTGTAAGGACAGCTAGTTTGTTGCACAATCCCATGCTTTGCAAGATGACTCTTGAAAGCATTGCTAGTGTATTCTCCTCCATTATCAGACCTCAGAATCTTCACAGTGGCATTGTACTGATTAGTAACATATGCTTGGAAGTTCATGAAGAAGGCTTCTAAGACTCTGTCTTTGGAGGGAATCATGGTGATCCATGTGTACTTTGACTTCTCATCAATGAAAGTCACAAAGTACTTATGGCTGTCTCTAGACATACAGGGAGCTGTCCACACGTCTGAATGCACCAGATCAAAGCAATTCTCATATCTGGTTTCTGATGTTGGGAAGACAGTCCTACAGTGCTTTCCAAGTATACAAGCTTCACACTCCAAGTGATTGAACGCCATACTTGGTAGAATCAGTTCAATTGCCTTGGCATGAGGATGTCCCAGCCTTGCATGCCATGTGAGATTATCACACCTATCCGTTGTGCTGCTTAAACACACAGACTCCACAGGACTAGGCGCCTCAGTTGTTTGGAGATGATAGAGCTGATGCTTGCTGTCTCCTCTGCCAATAACCCTTCCAGTCTTCAAATCCTGGAACTCAACTTCATTTGGTCTGAAAACCACTTGACAATCCAGATCAACTGTAGCCTTCTTAACTGAGATTAGATTGGATGTAAACTGAGGTAGGTAGAAGGCAGTGGAGTTCTTCTCAAACAGCTTGAGGTTTCCCACTCCTTCTATTGGTATCCTGGTACCATTGGCTATCATGACACTCGCTGTTGCTGCTTTAACCTCACTGATTAGTCTCTTGTCACTGATCATGTGGTGTGTTGCTCCAGAGTCAATGATGATGGGTTTAGATGTGGATGCTTTGGCAGGAGCACCCAGACTCCGGGTCGTAGCCAAAGCATACACATGCTTAACCAACTCATCCCATTCCTTCTTTGTCACACACTCATCTGCCCTCTTGGTATCCATTCCTCTCATATCCGCACTGTCTCCTACTGTTTCTCCCATGTAAGCTGAGTATGAACACTCTCCTATAACCATCTGCTGAAGTACATCCTATACACTTTTGTGTATTAGAGTGTGTTTAAGAACAATCAGATTGTTTTATGTAAGATTAGAGAGATTAAGAGAATAAGTAGAGAGAGAATAGAGAGAATACTCAAAACTCCATTAATTAATAAAGATGAGGTTTACAACATACTTATATGAGAGAGACAATCAATTTCGAAATCAATCAGATAAGGTAGAGGTTCAGGGCATGTGTAGTCAAAGAGAGCCATCCAAAAGCAGCCAATGGGAGTCTTCACATGCTTGATCCCTTTGGCATCTTTTACTAGATGCTGTCTACTTTACAGCCTGTCTCCAGCCTCTCTAGCTGTGAGGAAACCTTATCCAGACTGCTCCTCCCTTATCCATACAGCTCTTGGTCGTGGCTTACTCTCCAATGTGAGCCAAGGTAACTTTCCAAGCTTTAACTTAGTTACCACAGTAAAACCAAAGTTACTGTGGTAACTCCAAAGTTACTGTCTGTCTCAATCCTCTTTCTCTATCAATGTAGTCACTCTTTATTACCTCATGTCAACACTCCCCCTCAAGCTTGACCATGTGGAACAAGTCAAGCTTGGAAACCATGAAGACCTCCCTCATTAAAAACCTCACCAAAGAAAACCCATTGGGATAAAACTTTGATGAGGGAAAAAGAGTGGAGACTCCATGGTTAAGGGGCTCAGCTCCTGGGAGTAAGATCAATGAGTCCAAGCCTGGATAGTATGGACTCCATTGTCTTTAATCTCGCTGCCTTAGTAAACACATCTGCAAGCTGATCTTCACTTCTTGTATAACATGGCAGAATCACTCCTAAGATAATCATCTGCCTCACCTTATGGCAATCCACCTCTATGTGCTTTGTTCTCTCATGAAACACTGAGTTGGAGGCAATGTGGATAGCTGCTTGATTGTCACAATGCATAGTCATAGGAGTACTCTGCTCAATCTCTAGATGCTTCAAGATCCCCTTGATCCACACCAACTCGTTTGTCAGCTTCAGCATGGCTCTATACTCAGCTTCAGCACTTGAACAAGAGATAACCTTCTGCTTCTTACTCTTCCAAGTAACCAAGTTTCCTCCAATGAATGTACAATACCCAGTAGTTGATCTCCTGTCCACTCTATCTCCTGCCCAATCAGCATCACAATACCCAACCACTTCTGTACTGCCATTACAACCCATCCAAACCCCTTGTCCAGTCGTCCCACTCAGATACCTCAGTATCCTATCAACCATCTTCCAGTGATGGACCTTTGGTGCCTGCATATGCTGACTCACTTGGTTCACAGCAAAACATATATCTGGTCTGGTGATGGTCAAGTAGATCAGCTTGCCAACCATCTTCCTGTATAGCTTAGGATCTTCAAACAGCTGCTTCTCTTCAACCTCCCCCTCACGCAGAACTTTATATCCCTCCTCAAGGGGTGTCTTAGCTATCTTTCCTCCAAGCACATCAGTCTCCTTCAACATATCCATAGTATACTTCCTTTGAGACATAAACAAACCCTCCTTTGATCTGCATATCTCAATGCCCAGAAAATACTTCATCTCTCCCAAATCCTTGATGTCAAACACAGATTTGAGAAACTCCTTAGTAGCCTGAATCCCTGCCTTATCACTTCCTGTGATAATCAAATCATCCACATACACTAGAATCACAATGCTCCCTGAAGGTCCTGTCAAGGTGAAGAGAGTGTGATCTAGTTCAGACTTCCTAAAGCCTCTCCCATTGAGTGTTGTACTCAGCTTCCTGTACCAAGCTCTAGGTGATTGTTTCAGCCCATATATTGCTTTCTTCAATCTCAAAACATTCCCTGGCTTTACTAGATGCTCAAGACCAGGAGGTGGATGCATGTATACTTCATCTTCAAGTTCACCTTGCAAGAAAGCATTCTTCACATCCATTTGCCACAAATCCCACTCCAAGTTTGTTGCAATAGATAACACAATTCGAATTGTGTGAAGCTTGGCCACTGGTGCAAAAGTATCAATGTAATCTTCCCCATAAGTCTGTGTAAATCCTCTTGCAACCAGCCTAGTCTTGCGTGTTGAGATGAGGAGTTGATATGAAGTCTTAGAGAATCTTGGGTAGAGAAAGAATGAGGTGAAGAAGCTGTGTGTAGAGTTTGGGAAAGCTTAGGTTGAGACAATACCGTACTGGCCGTACAATGGCCGTACCATCCGTACGAGTATGGATCAACCAAAGCTCATGTACAGGCAAGTTACCTTTGCGGGAGTGAAATGGTAAACTTGGGAGGAGTTAACTTGGGAGTTACTGACCCGGACGTTGGAGAAAGGATAAGGGACGCGGCTTGACAGGCTGGATGAGAGCTGTAAAGTGAAAGCAACCTTATCCTCCCCGGTCACACATGTGAAGCACCTGATTGGATCAATTTGAATTAGGCGCTCCTCTTCTCCTTGACTACACATGCTTTACTCACTTTAGTCTCATGTAACCCTAGGATCTTAAGACTATATAATGTAACCTCTCTCATTAATAAAAGATTAGACAGTTCTTGACACAAAAACACTCTCTTAGACTCAAAGACTCTCAATCATGATTCTACACTAAACTCTTAGCTAAACTCGTTCTAAATCACCTCTAAACTTCTCTAATCCCTTTCTTTTCTTATATCAAACTCAGATTCTCTAAAGTTCATATGGTATCAGAGACAGGTTCATCATAATCTGGGTTTGATTACTAAGAACACTTGAGTTGCATTTCATTCATCCGAGTGGGTCTGAAATGGAAAGCAACAAAGCTGTGGTTCCGGTTACTCTCAAGGGGGGTAACTATCTTTTGTGGTCTCGTTTGGTGAAGACCGCAGTGGGGAGTAAGGGTTTATGGGGACACATCACACAGAGTGAAGCCCCAAAGCTCATTACTTATGAAGGCGACAAGGAGGTTGTCGAGTGCGATGAGGAGAAGTGGGAGCAGGATGATCAGCTGGTGATGTCCATACTCCAACGGTCTCTTGAAGTGTCTATCCTGGAGGCATACAGCTACTGTGAGACAGCAAAGGATCTTTGGGACACGCTAAAGAAGGTTTATGGTAACATCTCAAACTTGAGCCGTGTGTTTGAAGTGAAACGTGCTATCAACAGCTTGACACAGGAGGACATGGAGTTCACTAAGCATCTTGGGAGGTTCAGAGCCTTGTGGTCCGAACTGGAGATGCTGAGGCCAGGCACAACCAACCTAGATGAGCTGGCTGAGAGACGCGAGCAGGACAAGGTGTTTGGGTTGCTGCTCACGTTGAATCCAAGCTACAACAGCCTCATCAAACACATTCTGAGGTCCGGAAAGTTACCTGATCTTGAGGACGTGTGTGCGCAAGTTCAGAAGGAGGAAGGGTCTATTGGTCTCTTTGGAGGGAAAGGGGAGATCACTCTTGCAAACCAAGCTGAGGTTCCACAAGCAAACCGTGCAAGCTCTAACCAGTATGATGCAAAGAAGTTCACGGGAAATTGTGATCATTGCAAGAGACAAGGTCACAAGAAGAACCAGTGCTGGATCTTGCACCCTCATCTGAAGCCGGCCAAGTTCTCAAGAGAGAAAGATGGGAGAGCCAATGTCTCGTATGCTGGAAGTGAGCCGGGGAGTTCAAGTGTTGCTGGGAGCTCAGGCCAAGCTGGAGAGGGCGGGACACGTGAGCCTGGAGATAGCAAGGCCCTGGTGACTTACACAGCTCAACCAAGCCTTCAGAACAACCGTGAGAACGAGTACCTGAGGAGATCAGACCTTGACTCCCTCATCAAAATGCTAAAGGAGAATGGTAACACACTTGGTACTCTTGGTTACTCTTTTGGTGCATCATATGAACCGTATAGTATTGCTAGAGAACCTGATCACTCACGCATTGCTTATAAACCTACTAGCATACTAGGACAGTCTCATATTGCACACAATCTGTTTAAACCATTGGTAGTTGATTCAGGAGCATCTCATCACATGATTAGTGATACTAGTTTGATTAGAGACATTGAACCTACAAATGGACATGTCATGATTGCAAATGGAGATAAAATCCCAATTAGAGGAATTGGCAAGCTAAAACTGTTTGATAAAGAATCTAAAGCATTTTACATGCCTGACTTCACATCAAATCTATTATCTGTAAAGAAATGCACTACAGATCTTAATTGCAATGTTATATTCAGTCCTAATGATGTGAAGTTTCAGGATATTGAGAGCAGCCAATTGATTGGAAAAGGAGTTACCAAGGGAGATTTATATTTACTTGAAGAACTAGCTCCTGTTTCTGATTACTTGTGCTCATTTAATTCTGCTTCTATGATGAATAAAAATGCATTGTGGCATGCTAGATTAGGTCATCCCCATGTTAGGGCTTTAAACTTGATGTTACCAGGTGTGGTATTTGAAAATAAGGATTGTGAAGCTTGCATCTTAGGCAAGCATTGTAAAACTGTGTTTCCCATTTCATCTACTGTTTATGACAAGTGCTTTGATTTAATTCACTCTGATGTTTGGACTGCTCCTTGCTTGTCTAGGGATAGTTTTAAATACTTTGTCACATTCATAGATGAAAAATCGAAATACACCTGGATAACACTTATTCAAACCAAAGATAGGGTGCTTGAAGCTTTTAAAAATTTTCAAAACTATGTGACTAACCATTATAATGCCAAGATTAAAATTTTGAGATCAGATAATGGTGGGGAATACACTGGTCAAGCCTTCAAGCAACATCTAGCTCAACATGGGATACTACACCAAACGAGTTGTCCTTATACTCCTCAGCAAAATGGAGTGGCTGAGAGAAAGAATAGGCATCTCATGGAGGTGGCAAGGTCAATGATGTTTCAAGCAAATGTCCCTAAGAGGTTTTGGAGTGATGCTGTGGCTACATCCTGTTATCTAATCAACCGGATCCCAACTAAGATTCTACATGATCAGTCCCCTTTTGAAGCCTTGAACAGATACAAGCCATCATTGGAGCATATGCGAATCTTTGGATGTCTATGCTTTGTTCTGAGGCCAAAAGAGTTGAGAAACAAGCTTGAAGCAACCAGCACAAGAGCTATGTTTGTTGGCTACTCTACTACTCAAAAGGGTTACAAGTGCTATGATCCTACTACTAGAAGGGTTCTAGTCTCTAGAGATGTGAAGTTCATTGAAGCTAAGGGGTTCTATGAGGAAAAGAATCAAGATGAGTTGCTAGAATTGACAAGAGAGTCAGACAGAGCGGCCAGCCTTAGAAGCATTCTAGAGGGCCTTGGGATACATACTACCCAGGATCCGAAGGAAAGACGCAGCACAACAAACACACAACCTACAGAGGCATCAAACTTAGATCATGGGGGGGAAACAACACCTGAACCGGCTGAAGTACATGTTGAAAGCCACGATCAAGAAGGCTCAGGTGATCATGATCAAAGTATGATACATGAAGATAGGGAGGTACCAAGCCAAGATCAAGAGGATCAAGAGGAGGAAACGAATGCAACTACAACTGAACCTGAACCAGAGCCGGCCGTGCAGCCATTGAGAAGAAGCACCAGAGTGAGAAAGGATAGTTCCAACTGGGTAAACACGAGAGTGTACTACAATGCCCAGGCTGTGGAACATCCTTCTCAAGCTGTGTGTTCCTTTGCTCATTATCCAGAAGAACATTGTGCCTTTATGGTAAGCTTAGATGAGAGCCATGTACCGAAGTCATATGAGGAAGCCATGAAGGACAAGGAATGGAGGGAATCAGTAGGAGCTGAATCCAATGCAATGATCAAGAATGACACTTGGTATGAGAGTGAGTTGCCTAAAGGGAAGAGAGCAGTGTCTAGTAGATGGATCTTCACAATCAAGTACCTAGCAAATGGACAGATTGATAGAAAGAAGACTCGGTTAGTTGCAAGAGGATTTACTCAAACATATGGAGAGGATTATATAGACACATTTGCACCAGTTGCTAAACTACATACCATCAGGATTGTCCTATCACTTGCGGTAAACCTTGAGTGGGGTTTGTGGCAAATGGATGTAAAGAATGCATTCCTACAAGGGGAACTAGAAGATGAAGTGTATATGTTACCTCCTCCTGGTCTAGAACACTTGGTGAAGAAAGGGAATGTTCTCAGACTAAAGAAAGCTATCTATGGTCTGAAACAATCACCAAGGGCATGGTACCACAAGTTGAGCACAACTCTGAATGGAAGAGGCTTTAGGAAGTCAGAGCTTGATCATACTCTCTTCACACTCAACACACCTTCAGGTATTGTCGTTCTACTTGTATATGTAGATGACATCATTATAACAGGTAGTGATAAAGAAGAGATACAAGCTACCAAAGACTTTCTTAAATCTGTTTTTGAGATTAAAGACTTGGGAGAGATGAAATACTTCCTTGGAATTGAGATATGTAGATCCAAGGAAGGGTTGTTTCTATCCCAAAGAAAGTATACACTTGATCTGTTGAAAGATGCAGGTAAGCTTGATGGAAAGACGGCCAAGACTCCCTTGGAAGATGGATACAAGGTTCCACGTGAGGGGGAGATTGAAGACAGTCCACCATTCAAGGATGCAAAGCTTTATAGGAAGCTAGTGGGTAAGCTTATATACCTAACCATCACACGTCCTGATATTTGTTTTGCTGTGAACCAGGTAAGCCAGCATATGCAAGTTCCAAAAGAACATCATTGGGGAATGGTGAACCGGATCTTGATGTATCTCAATGGCTCAGCGGATCAAGGAGTGTGGATGGGGTGTAATGGGAGTACTGAAGTTGTAGGCTACTGTGATGCGGATTGGGCAGGAGATAGAGCAGATAGAAGGTCCACAACTGGCTACTGCACATTCATTGGAGGGAACTTGGTAACTTGGAAGAGTAAGAAGCAGAAGGTGGTCTCATGCTCAAGTGCTGAAGCTGAATACCGAGCCATGCTGAAGCTGACTAACGAGCTTGTGTGGATCAAAGGGATACTGAAGCACTTGGAGATTACTCAATCCACTCCAATGACAATGCACTGCGACAACCAGGCTGCTATACACATTGCCACCAACTCAGTCTTCCATGAGAGAACCAAGCACATTGAGGTAGATTGTCACAAGGTGAGGCAGATGATACTTCTTGGAGTCATCTTACCATGTTACACAAGAAGTGAAGATCAGCTAGCAGATGTGTTCACAAAGGCAGCAAGGCAGAAGACAATTGAGTCCATTCATAGCCGGCTAGGACTCATTGATCTCACGAGAAGGAGCTAAGCCCCTTAGCTATGAGGTCTTCACTCTTTTTCCCTCATCAAAGTTTTGTCCCAATGGGTTTTCTTTGGTGAGGTTTTTAATGAGGAAGATCTCATGGCTGTCCAAGCTTAGACTTTCACAAAGCTAAGCTTGAGGGGGAGTGTTGAGATGAGGAGTTGATATGAAGTCTTAGAGAATCTTGGGTAGAGAAAGAATGAGGTGAAGAAGCTGTGTGTAGAGTTTGGGAAAGCTTAGGTTGAGACAATACCGTACTGGCCGTACAATGGCCGTACCATCCGTACGAGTATGGATCAACCAAAGCTCATGTACAGGCAAGTTACCTTTGCGGGAGTGAAATGGTAAACTTGGGAGGAGTTAACTTGGGAGTTACTGACCCGGACGTTGGAGAAAGGATAAGGGACGCGGCTTGACAGGCTGGATGAGAGCTGTAAAGTGAAAGCAACCTTATCCTCCCCGGTCACACATGTGAAGCACCTGATTGGATCAATTTGAATTAGGCGCTCCTCTTCTCCTTGACTACACATGCTTTACTCACTTTAGTCTCATGTAACCCTAGGATCTTAAGACTATATAATGTAACCTCTCTCATTAATAAAAGATTAGACAGTTCTTGACACAAAAACACTCTCTTAGACTCAAAGACTCTCAATCATGATTCTACACTAAACTCTTAGCTAAACTCGTTCTAAATCACCTCTAAACTTCTCTAATCCCTTTCTTTTCTTATATCAAACTCAGATTCTCTAAAGTTCATATTGCGCCTATCTATCTCCCCATTTGCAAGATACTTGATGGTGAAGATCCATCTGCTTGAAACTGCCTTCTTCCCTTTAGGTAACTCACTCTCATACCAAGTATCATTCCTGATCATTGCATCCCTTTCATCTCCTACTGAATCTCTCCAAACCTTGTGCTTCATAGCTTCTTCATAAGATCTTGGTATCTCATTCTCATCCAAGTTACACATAAACACCATGTGCTCTTCTGGATATTCTGCAAAGTGATGTGATCATGGACCAACTATCTAATGGAGATGATGAGGATCTGGATAAGCCGACTGATGGAGATGTTCTAGTCTTGCCTAAAGGACCTATGACTCGATCAAGATCAAGGAAGCTCACGCAAGTTATTGGAGGATTGGTTAAGAGGTCATGGAAGCAAGAGGAATGTCTTGGTAGAAGCTTGATCAACCAAGACACACTTATCACCATTCAAGCTACTTCACCATCAAGCTGATCATCAACTAAGCAAGCAAACTATGTGTGCTCTTTTTCCCTATCTTTGGTTTTGTCCCAATGGGTTTTCCAAAGATAGGTTTTTAACGAGGCCATAGATTTGCTTCTCAAATCTCTTAGTTGATGATCTCGAACCAACCTTATCCCGGATCAACCTTATGTTATATTATGTCTTTCATTTCATGTTTTCAAACTTGTCTTTTGTTTCTATTTTCAAGAGAGCGTGTGACTTTACTCTCTTGATAGTTTTCGAGAAGCTTGGAGTCTGTTCCAACTTCTCTTATATAAGTGTACTTTGAACCCCTTATCAATAATCAATTATCTTTTATCATAAACCTTTTCTTTGTTCTCTCTACTGCTTGTCCGCGAGTTGTTGAGTGTTCTTGTTGGTGTGTAGTATCCAACAACCTAAGAGTGTCTATCTCGGTGTGTCATATCCGATCTAGTCACTTAGGAGTATCAAGGAGCCTTTCCGCAGCCTCTTGTGTCACCAATCGATCCACAACCTTGTAGAGCTTGAGTCTTTGATTCGTTCTAGCAAGGATCTATCCCATACTATCCAGAGAAGCAATCTAGGGACGTATTATGTGGTATCAGAGCATCTCTGGTTAGGGAAGTACTCGTTTCTCTTTTGTTTCGATTTAACCTGTTCATCTTCTTGATCAGTTTTTAGATCGATCCGCTTTGTTTCAACTGATCTGTTCTTTGTTTCGCAATATCCATTGATTGATCTGTGATCCGTGGTCGTTTGAGTGTGTGATCTAATCATTTTGTGTCGATCTAATTGTTAAAAGTTTGAGATTGATAGATCTAGGTTTCGCGTTTTTAGATCCGATTGTTATCGATTCATATTCTAGATTTGATCTTTTGTTTGAATCTAATTGATCGTGTGATCTGTTTTAAATCACCTATAACAACTAGATCTACTTGTGTGTCGTCGAAATCTGATTAACAAACCTACCTTGATCGCGTTTCTATTGTGATTTTCAAGTTGTCGATTTGAATCCTTCTTTGCTTGATAATCAAGTTTTCTTTTACCGCCAGTTATTTTCAGTTTAAAATCTCTTGATCATCTACTGATTACGATCAGTTTATTGGAACTATTTACTGGTTGAGTGTTGTTATTGATTCTAGGTACCAATGGGGAAAGAATCAGAAGAAGAAGCCGAGCTAGTAAGGAAGAACAAGATGCTGAGAGATCAAATGACCGAACAAATGAATCAGACCATGATCTCTACTATGGCTGATATGCTCAAGGCTAGCATGAAGGAATTACGTGAGGAGATGAGACAAGAGTTGAGGCAAGCTACTGGCCAGGGACATAGCAATGAGTCTAGAAGAAACCGGCCTACTCCAGTACGGCAAGAGCATGCGGGTTCACAAGAAACCGACAACTACTACTCGCGCAATAGAACTGAGCACAACCCAACGGAGCGCAGTAGTTCATCTTCTGAACTGAGCAGAGGAAGATCAAGGCGTGAACATGATGGAAGGGGGTCACGCAAAGACAAGCTTTCAGGACTTAAGCTTAAGATTCCACCCTTCCATGGCAAGGTGGATCCAGATGCCTACTTGGAGTGGGAAAAGAAGATCGAGCTTGTCTTCAATTGTCAACACTACTCCAATGCCCAAAGGATCAAGATTGCAGCAACTGAATTCTATGATTATGCGTTGAGTTGGTGGGATCAACTTGTAACTACTAGACGGCTTAACCAAGAGAATCCGGTTGATTCATGGCACGAGATGAAGTCACTCATGCGCAAACGGTTTGTTCCAAGTCACTATCACCGCGACCTACATCAAAAGCTGCGAAGACTTACCCAAGGAACACGAACTGTTGAAGAATACTATCAAGACATGGAGTTGCTGATGTTGAGAGCTAGTATCTTGGAGGATAGAGAAGCCACTATGGCAAGGTTTCTTGGAGGGCTTAACCGTGAGATACAAGACAATGTGGAGATGCAACACTATGTGGAAATAGAAGAGATGTTGCACAAAGCTATTCTAGTGGAGCAGCAGCTCAAGAGGAAGGGTAACTCACGCAGCTATGGATCATCTAAGTTCCACCACTCTAAAGAAGAGAAAACATCCTATCTGAAGGATAGCAAGCCTCAGCAGAAAGAAGAGACTAAGCCGAGCAGCATATACAGCAAAGACAAAGGCAAAGCTGAAATTACTAGTTCAAGAACTAGAGATGTTAAGTGCTTCAAATGTCAAGGGCGTGGGCATTATGCTAATGAGTGCACCAACAAAAAGGTTATGATTCTTCTTGAGAATGGAGAGTATGAATCAGAGGAAGAGAAGTTTGGTTCTGATCATGAGGAGTCTGAAGAAGAAAGTGAAGTAGAACCCGTGAAAGGAAGATTGTTGGTGACAAGAAGGCTCTTGAACGTGCAAGCCAAGAATGGAGAGTTTGAGCAGCGAGAGAATCTATTCTACACAAGGTGTATGGTTCAGGGAAAGGTGTGCAGTCTCATTATTGATGGAGGAAGTTGTGTCAATGTAGCCAGTGAGACTATGGTGAAGAAATTGGGTTTGAAAATTCAGAAACACCCAAGACCCTACAGATTGCAGTGGCTCAATGAGGAGGGCGAGATGAAAGTTTCTACTCAAGTACTGGTTCCTATAGCCATTGGTAGATATGAAGATGAAGTCTTGTGTGATGTGTTGCCAATGGAAGCCAGTCATATACTCCTTGGAAGACCCTGGCAGTATGATAGACGTGTGAACCATGATGGCTT
The DNA here is from genome assembly GCF_000309985.2 of Brassica rapa. NCBI lineage: Eukaryota > Viridiplantae > Streptophyta > Magnoliopsida > Brassicales > Brassicaceae > Brassica > Brassica rapa. The sequence continues at coordinate 65,689 of NW_022610674.1, forward strand.
CACCAACAAACATTCTTTTGAATTCAACGGAAAGAAGACTGTGCTGGTGCCTCTGTCTCCTAAAGAGGTTCATGAAGATCAAATCCAGCTTCAGAAAAAGAAAGCGAAAGAGATTGATCTCAAACCTGATCATGACAAGCATCACAGCCTCTATGCCAAACAGGGAGATATCAAAAGAATTCTCTACTCTCAAAATTCTATTATCTTGCTTATGTTTAAAGAGACTCTTCTAACCATTACTGATCACACACCGGATCATCCGAGTGAACTAGTTTCTCTTTTACAGGAGTATGCAGATGTGTTTCCAGAAGATAGCCCCATTGGATTGCCTCCAGTGCGTGGGATTGAGCACCAAATAGACTTTGTACCTGGTTCTACACTGCCCAACCGTCCAGCATACAGGACCAATCCACTTGAAACCAAAGAACTGCAGAAACAAGTAGAGGAGCTGATGGAGAAGGGTCATATCCGAGAAAGTTTGAGTCCTTGTGCAGTTCCAGTGCTCCTTGTGCCAAAGAAAGATGGGAGCTGGCGCATGTGTGTTGATTGTAGAGCAATCAACAACATAACAGTGAAGTATCGCCACCCTATTCCTAGATTAGATGATATGCTTGATGAATTGCATGGTTCTTGCATCTTTTCTAAGATAGACTTGAAAAGTGGATATCATCAGATTAGGATGAAAGAAGGAGATGAATGGAAAACTGCATTTAAAACTAAACATGGCTTGTATGAATGGTTAGTTATGCCATTTGGATTAACCAATGCGCCTAGTACATTCATGAGATTGATGAATCATATTCTTAGGTCTTTCATAGGCATCTTTGTTGTTGTGTACTTTGATGATATCTTAGTTTACAGCAAATGCTTAGAAGATCATATAGAACATCTTAGGGCTGTTTTGGATGTTTTGAGAAAGGAAAAGCTATATGCCAATCTAAAGAAGTGCACTTTTTGCACAGATAACTTGGTCTTTCTAGGTTTTGTTGTAAGTGCAGATGGTGTAAAAGTGGATCAGGAAAAGATCAAAGCAATACAAGAGTGGCCGAGTCCAACTACAGTGGGAGAAGTAAGGAGTTTTCATGGACTGGCAGGTTTCTATAGGCGCTTTGTGAAGGATTTCAGCACTCTAGCAGCTCCCCTAACTGAGATAATCAAGAAGGATGTAGGATTCAAGTGGGGAGAAGCTCAGGAAGCCGCATTCCAACTCCTTAAAGAGAAGCTTACTCAATCTCCTCTTCTCATACTTCCTGATTTTTCTAAAACATTTGAAATAGAATGTGATGCCTCAGGAATTGGAATTGGTGCTGTGTTGATGCAGGATAAAAGACCTATTGCTTATTTCAGCGAGAAACTCAGTGGAGCTACTCTCAACTACGCCACTTATGACAAAGAACTCTACGCCTTGGTGAGAGCTCTACAGACTTGGCAGCATTATCTCTGGCCAAAGGAGTTTGTCATTCACACCGACCATGAATCTCTCAAGTATCTCAAAGGACAAAGTAAGCTCAGCAAGAGACATGCTAGATGGGTAGAATTCATTGAAACCTTCCCGTATGTGATCAAATACAAACAAGGTAAGGAGAATATAGTTGCTGATGCACTATCCCGAAGGTATGTCCTCTTAACTACTCTTGATGCTAAGTTGCTAGGCTTTGAGCAGATTAAAGAAATGTATGAATCTGATCCTGACTTTCAAGAAGCTTATAAATCATGTGCTAAGTATGCTTCAGGACATTATTTTAGGCATGATGGATTCTTATTCTATGACAATCGTTTATGTGTGCCTAATTGCTCTTTAAGAGATCTATTTGTCAGGGAATCCCATGGAGGAAGCTTGATGGGTCATTTTGGTATAGCAAAAACCCTTAAAGTTTTGCAGGATCACTTCTATTGGCCGCATATGAAAAGAGATGTGGAGAGAATCTGTGGAAGGTGCACAACTTGCAAGCTTGCAAAGTCTAAGGTTCAACCTCACGGTTTGTATACTCCTTTGCCTATTCCTACTCATCCTTGGAATGATATATCTATGGACTTTGTTATGGGTTTGCCTAGAACTAGGACTGGAAAGGATTCTATCTTTGTGGTTGTTGATAGATTCTCTAAAATGGCACATTTCATAGCTTGCAATAAGACTGATGATGCATTACATGTAGCTAATTTGTTCTTTAAAGAAGTGGTACGTTTGCATGGGATGCCTAGGACTATAGTTTCAGATAGAGATACTAAATTCCTTAGCTACTTTTGGAAAACATTGTGGTCTAAACTAGGAACTAAGCTATTGTTTTCTACTACTTGTCATCCACAAACTGATGGGCAAACTGAAGTAGTTAATAGAACCTTAGGTACTCTCCTGCGTGCATTCATTAAAAAGAACTTGAAATCATGGGAAGATTATTTACCTCATTGTGAATTTGCATACAATCATGCTATGCATTCTGCTTCTAAGTTTTCTCCGTTTGAAATTGTTTATGGGTTCAATCCCATCTCACCTTTGGATCTAATACCTTTACCTGAGTGTGAAAGGGTTAGTATGGATGGAAAAAAGAAAGCTGAGATGGTTCAGCAGATTCATGAGCAAGCTAAGCGCAATCTAGAAGAGAAAACTAAGCAATACGCCAAACAAGCCAACAAGGGAAGGCGTGAGATGATCTTTGAAGTTGGAGATCAAGTATGGGTTCACTTGAGGAAAGAAAGGTTTCCAAAAGAGAGGAAGTCTAAGCTAATGCCAAGGATTGATGGCCCTTTTGAAGTCACCAAGAGGATCAATGACAATGCCTACAAACTTGATCTGCAAGGTAAGTACGACATAAGTGATAGCTTCAATGTTACTGACTTGATCCCTTTTGTTGCAGATGAGCCAGATTTGAGGTCAAATCCTTTTCAAGAGGGAGGGGATGATGTGATCATGGACCAACTATCTAATGGAGATGATGAGGATCTGGATAAGCCGACTGATGGAGATGTTCTAGTCTTGCCTAAAGGACCTATGACTCGATCAAGATCAAGGAAGCTCACGCAAGTTATTGGAGGATTGGTTAAGAGGTCATGGAAGCAAGAGGAATGTCTTGGTAGAAGCTTGATCAACCAAGACACACTTATCACCATTCAAGCTACTTCACCATCAAGCTGATCATCAACTAAGCAAGCAAACTATGTGTGCTCTTTTTCCCTATCTTTGGTTTTGTCCCAATGGGTTTTCCAAAGATAGGTTTTTAACGAGGCCATAGATTTGCTTCTCAAATCTCTTAGTTGATGATCTCGAACCAACCTTATCCCGGATCAACCTTATGTTATATTATGTCTTTCATTTCATGTTTTCAAACTTGTCTTTTGTTTCTATTTTCAAGAGAGCGTGTGACTTTACTCTCTTGATAGTTTTCGAGAAGCTTGGAGTCTGTTCCAACTTCTCTTATATAAGTGTACTTTGAACCCCTTATCAATAATCAATTATCTTTTATCATAAACCTTTTCTTTGTTCTCTCTACTGCTTGTCCGCGAGTTGTTGAGTGTTCTTGTTGGTGTGTAGTATCCAACAACCTAAGAGTGTCTATCTCGGTGTGTCATATCCGATCTAGTCACTTAGGAGTATCAAGGAGCCTTTCCGCAGCCTCTTGTGTCACCAATCGATCCACAACCTTGTAGAGCTTGAGTCTTTGATTCGTTCTAGCAAGGATCTATCCCATACTATCCAGAGAAGCAATCTAGGGACGTATTACAAAGGAACACACGGCTTGAGAAGGATGCTCCACAGCCTAGGCATTGTAGTACACTCTCGTGTTTACCCAGTTGGAAGCATCCCTCTTTATCCTTGTGCTCCTCCGTAAAGCCTGAACCTGATCCTCAGCTTGAACCTCTGCTTGAACCTCTGTTTCTGTCTCACTCACCTCCTCCGGATCATGAACCTCTCCCTGCTCATCCACACGGACCTGAGGAACATTCTCTACTTCTTCTATCACCTCTTGATCATGATGACCTGAATCCCCTTGGTGCTGCTCTTGCACTCCTGATTCAGACTCATTTCCCCCCTCATGATCAAGGGGAGTTGTTCTTTCAGCTTCTCTGACCTTATCTTGGAACATGTTTACCCCAAGCCTTTCCAAGATGTTCCTCAGATTCTCTGCCATGTTTCTTGGTTCTTTAGACAGATCTTCCAAGTCTTCCCAATTCTTTTCTTCATAATATCCCTTTGTCTCCATGAACTTAACATCTCTAGACACCAACACTCTCCTGGTTGCTGGATCATAGCACTTGTACCCCTTCTGAGTTACTGAGTACCCAATGAGCATTGCTTTAGTGCTCTTTGCCTCCAACTTGTTTCTCTGTTCTCCTGGAACCCAGACATAACATAGACATCCAAAGACACGCAGATGATCTATGTATGGCTTGCTCTTGTTCAGCACCTCAAACGGAGACAGATTCTTCAATACCTTAGTTGGAATCCGATTGATAAGATAGCATGCAGTCTGAACAGCATCACCCCAAAATCTCTTTGGAACATTAGCATGATACATCATGGATCTAGCCACCTCCATCAGATGCCTATTCTTCCTCTCAGCTACCCCATTCTGCTGTGGTGTGTAAGGACAACTGGTCTGATGCACTATCCCATGTTTAGCCAAGTGATTCTTGAAGGCATGACTGGTGTATTCTCCTCCATTATCAGACCGTAGTACCTTCACAGTAGCATTGTAATGATTAGTTACATATGCTTGGAAGTTGACAAAAGCCTCAAACACTCTATCCTTAGATGGCATCAATGTGATCCATGTATACTTAGACTTCTCATCTATGAATGTCACAAAGTACTTCTGGTTTTCTCTAGACATACAAGGGGCTGTCCACACATCAGAATGAACAAGATCAAAGCAATTTGCATATATGGTCTCTGATGTGGGAAAAACAGTTCTACAGTGCTTCCCTAAGATGCAAGCTTCACATTCCAAGTGATTGAATGACATATTAGGCTTAATCAATTCAATTGCACGAGCATGAGGATGTCCTAATCTAGCATGCCAAGTAATACTATCACACCTATCAGCAGTACTACTCAAGCATACAGAATCAATAGGGTTAGAGTTCTTAGCTGTTTGGAGATGATATAACTGATTCTTGCTGTCCCCTCTACCAATAACTTTCCCAGTCTTCAAGTCTTGAAACTCAACCTCATTTGGCCTGAATACTACTTGACAATCAAGATCAACTGTGGCCTTCTTCACTGATATCAGGTTTGAAGTGAACTGAGGCAAATAGAACGCAGGTGAGTCCTTCTCAAACAGCTTGAGGTTTCCCACTCCTTCTATTGGGATCCTAGCACCATTAGCTATCATGACACTCCCTGTTGCAGCCTTGACTCCACTTATCAGACTCCTATCACTGATCATATGATGTGTTGCTCCAGAATCAATGATAATGGGTTTGGATGTGGATGCTAAGGCAGGAGCACCCTGTCTCCGGGTCGTAGCCAAAGCATACACATACTTGACAAACCCATCCCATTCTTTCTTTGTGATAGGATCATCTGCTCTTTTGATCTCCTGCTCCTTCATAACCATACTATCCTCCACTGAGTTACTCATATAGGCAGAGTAAGAACACTCTCCTCTTACCACTTGTTCAGCCACCTCCTTGATCATCTTCAAGCTCATCTTATCAGTTAGATAACCAGACTCCCTGTTCTTCTTCCAAGCCTTTCCCATCTTCAGCCACACTCTAGAAAGCTTTCTCAGCCTTCCCTTCTTACAGCTTGTACCACCTTTCCACTGATTTGATCTCTTGTTCTCTTCCCACACAGCACACACCTGATGAGTAAGAACCCATATCTCCTCCACAAGAAAGCTAAAGAACACATCTTGTTTCCTCCTTTTCTTAATAACTCTCGCATCAGCTGTGCTTGGTCTCAGCACATCCAGCTCCATCCATCCTTCTCTCAGCCTTCCCACAAGCTGAAACAACTCATCCTTTCCTTGTCTCAAGCCACAGATCACTCTCTTGTCTCCACTGACCTTCACAAGTTTGGACCTTTCTTCATAAGCTTCTTCAATCCCACTCTCTAAAGTGGTTTCTTGATCAGCTTCATCTTCACTTTTCAGATTCCTTGTCTGACCTTCTTCAGTAGCCATTTCCACTAAAGGCTTCCCCTTTACATGACCACACCATAACCCACAGCTTTCCAAAGCTCTCTTTGCCCATCTTGACCAATCGCCATCCCTCTCTTCTTCAAGCTCCATGGTTGTACTAGATCTGTGCTTCATTTCCATGTTGAGATAGTTTGAATCCATCAGAATATCTCACACCACTCAGATAATAAAGACCAGAACTCAAGAACACCAAGAACACTCAAGAACACTCAAGAACACCCAGATTTTTATGAAAAAACAAAATCACACTCTCCCCTTTTTAGCAACCTGGCTCTGATACCATATACACTTTTGTGTATTAGAGTGTGTTTAAGAACAATCAGATTGTTTTATGTAAGATTAGAGAGATTAAGAGAATAAGTAGAGAGAGAATAGAGAGAATACTCAAAACTCCATTAATTAATAAAGATGAGGTTTACAACATACTTATATGAGAGAGTATTAGATTAAGAGAATGAAATGATTTAGAGTAGATTAAGGAACAGAATGAGAGATTATGAAGAGTTTAGGTGAGAATCATGATTAAGTGAGTATGAATGTAGAGAGATAGACTCAGAACTGTATGTTTATTATTAATCACAAGAGTTACAATATATATAGAGAGAGCATTAGGGTTTTCGAAATCATAAAGAGGAGCTAAGCATGTGAGGTCAACAAGGTTAGGATAAGATCTCTTTAACTCGGCCAATCAGTGTTCCCACATGCTTGGAGCATCTAGGATCTTGGACAAAGATGCTCTTGCCTTTCCAGCTGTGCCAGCCTGTAAAGCCGCGCCTCTCTTATCCTCCAACGGTCTGATCAGCCAGCCAAAGCCCCTTCTCTTCTCATAAGTTACTCGGGTAACTTATTGTAACCGCGGTCGAGGTTTCACCTGTCTGAATGTGTACGGACCGTACGGCCTTGTACGGCCTTGTACGGTCATGCCAATGTGAACCTCTCCCATCACCCCAATGCTTAACATACACTCTTCAGTCTTCACCCCTTACTACTCCTCACTTGTATATTCAACTCTTCTCAACACTCCCCCTCAAGCTTAGCTTTGTGAAGTCTAAGCTTGGACACTATGAGATCTTCCTCATTAAAAACCTCATCAAAGAAAACCCATTGGGACAAAACTTTGATGAGGGAAAAAGAGTAAAGACCTCATAGGAAGGGGATCAGCTCTTGGCTGAGAGATCAATGAGCCCTAACCTGATGTAGATGGACTCCATTGTCTTCATCCTTGCGGCTTTAGTAAACACATCAGCCAACTGATCTTCACTTCTTGTGTAGCATGGCAGGATCACTCCCAAGACTATCATCTGCCTTACCTTGTGACAATCCACTTCAATATGCTTGGTTCTCTCATGAAATACTGAGTTAGATGCAATGTGAATTGCAGCCTGATTGTCGCAATGCATTGTCATTGGCGCCGCTTGCTCAATCTCAATGTGCTTCAAGATCCCCTTGATCCACACTAACTCATTGGTAAGCTTCAGCATTGCCCTATACTCAGCTTCAGCACTTGAGCAGGAGACTACTTTCTGCTTCTTGCTCTTCCAAGTCACAAGGTTCCCTCCAATGAAGGTGCAGTAACCGGTTGTAGATCTTCTGTCTGCTCTATCTCCAGCCCAATCTGCATCACAATAGCCAACTACTTCTGTACTCCCATTGCATCCCATCCAAACTCCTTGGCCTGGTGATCCGTTGAGATAGCTAAGCACTCTGTCCACCATTCTCCAATGGTGATCCTTTGGAGCTTGCATATGCTGGCTAACCTGATTCACAGCAAAACAGATATCAGGTCGTGTGATAGTTAAGTAGATTAGCTTACCCACTAGCTTCCTATAAAGCTTAGGGTCATGGAACAGCTTGCTGTCTTCAAGCTCCCCCTCTCTTGGTACTTTGTACCCATCCTCCATTGGCATCTTAGCAGTTTGTCCTCCAAGTTTACCTGCATCTTTCAAAAGATCAAGTGTATACTTCCTTTGGGACATGAATAAACCTTCCTTGGATCTACAAATCTCAATTCCAAGAAAGTATTTCATTTCCCCTAAATCCTTGATTTCAAACACAGATTTAAGGTAGTCTTTGGTCTCTTGGATTCCAACCTTATCACTTCCAGTAATGATAATGTCATCCACATAGACCAATAGACAGATGATACCTGATTGTGTGACTAGAGTGAACAGCGTGTGATCCAATTCTGATTTCCGAAAGCCTCTTCCATTTAAGGTTGTGCTCAGCTTATGATACCATGCTCTAGGAGATTGCTTCAGTCCATAAATGGCTTTCTTAAGTCTCAACACATTTCCAGGCTTCACCATGCTTTCTAGTCCCGGAGGAGGATGCATGTATACTTCATCTTCAAGTTCTCCTTGGAGAAATGCATTCTTCACATCCATCTGCCATAAGCCCCATCCAAGGTTTGTTGCAATGGATAGTATGATCCTGATTGTGTGAAGTTTAGCCACTGGTGCGAAGGTATCAATGTAATCCTCTCCATATGTTTGAGTAAACCCTCTAGCCACCAGCCTTGTCTTCTTCCTATCAATCCTTCCATCAGGTAGATACTTGATTGTAAATATCCATTTACAAGAAACAGCCTTCTTCCCTTTAGGCAGCTCACTCTCATACCAGGTTTCATTCTTGATCATAGCATCAGCCTCATCCGCAACTGAATCTCTCCATTCTCTGTCTTTCATTGCCTCCTCATATGTCCTTGGTATGTAGCTTGTATCCAAACTGATCATAAATGCGTGATGTTCATCTGGAAATTGAGCAAATGAACACACAGCTTGACTAGGATGTGCCACAGCTTGAGCATTGTAGTAGACTCTGGTATTGGTCCAGTTAGATGGATCCTTCCTCACTCTTGTGCTCCTTCTTAACGGCACTGTCTCCATAAGTGGATCACTCTCCACTCCTGGTTCCCTAGTTGCCGCTTCATTCAGAACTTCTTCTCCTCTTTCAGGTTGTACCTCAAACTGATCTCTTTCTTCAGTTTCATCTTCATTTTGCATCCCTTGTTGATCAGGACTTACGCTCCCTTCATTCTCATGAGCTCCATCAGACTGGTTTCCCCCCTCATGATCAGCATGGGGTGTGTCTTCAGCTTCATTTTGAACTGGTGCTTCTCGCCCTTTTGGATCCTGGGTTGTATTGATCCCAAGACCGTCCAAGATCATCCTAAGGCTTGCAGCCTTGTCAGATTGTTGAGCTAGATCCTTCAGATCTTCCCAGCTTCTTTCTTCATAGTACCCCTTAGTCTCTATAAACTTCACATCTCTTGATACTAGGAGTCTTCTTGTTTGAGGATCAAAGCACTTGTATCCTCTTTGTGTAGTGGAATACCCCACAAACATAGCCTTAGTACTCTTAGGTTCCAGCTTGTTCCTCATATCTCCCGGAATCAGTACATAACAAAGGCTTCCAAACACCCTCAAGTGGCTTAGGGATGGCTTGAGTTTGTTTAACACTTCAAATGGTGATTGATCCTGCAAGACTCTTGTGGGAATCCGATTGATCAAGTAGCAGGCTGAGATCACAGCATCACTCCAAAATCTCTTTGGGACATTTGTTTGGAACATCATTGATCTTGCAACCTCCATGAGGTGTCGATTCTTTCTCTCAGCCACTCCATTCTGCTGTGGAGTGTAGGGACAGCTAGTTTGATGAAGGATTCCATGTGAGGCTAGATGTTGCTTGAAGGCATTGCTTGTGTATTCCCCACCATTATCTGATCTGAAAATCTTAAGCTTGGCATTATAATGGTTAGATACATAAGCTTGAAAGTTTTTAAATGCCTCAAGAACTCTATCCTTAGTCTTAATGAGTGTTAACCAGGTGTATTTGGATTTTTCATCAATGAATGTTACAAAATACTTATAGTTTTCCCTAGACAAGCAAGGAGCAGTCCACACATCAGAATGCACAAGATCAAAACATTTTTCATAGATAGTAGTTGAGTTCTTAAAGACTGTCTTACAATGTTTGCCCAAGATACATGCTTCACATTCATTATTTTTAAACATGACACCTGGTAACATTAAGCTTAAGGCTCTAACATGTGGGTGACCTAGTCTAGCATGCCACAATGCATTATTATTCAAACTAGCAGTAGAACTAAACGAGCAACTTGAATTGGAAACAGGAGCTATGTCTTCTAGCATATAAAGCTCTCCTTTGGTAACTCCCTTGCCAATCATTTTCCTTGTCTCAATATCCTGAAACTTCACATCATTAGGACTAAAGATAACATTGCAATGCAAATCAGTAGTACATCTTTTAACAGATAATAAATTAGATGTGAATTCAGGCATATAAAATGCTTTAGACTCTTTATCAAACAGCTTTAGATTTCCTATTCCTTTAATTGCAATTCTATCACCATTAGCAATCATCACATTTCCACAAGCAGGTTCTATATTTTTAATCAAACTAGTGTCACTAATCATGTGATGAGAAGCTCCTGAATCTACAATCAATGGTTTTATCACATTACTAGCTGCAAAGGTTCTAGGCAAATCATTCAAGCTGTTTAGAGTTCTAGGTTCTCTAGTAGTCTCAATACTATGACTCAGATATCCATCAGTTCTATCTACATAGGATGCAGCAAGAGAGTATCCTAAAGGAGAGTTCATACAGTTACCATTCTCCTTGAGAGCTTTGATGAGGGCATCAATGTCTGATCTCCTTATCATCTCACCATCAGTGCTCTTCCCCGGAGTGTGTTGGGTAGTTAGGGCCTTTCCTTCACCATCTCGCATTGTCTGCCCAGCTCCGGATGTTCCAGCTTCACTTGCCCCTTCAGACAGATGCGCCCTTGCTTCTTTATCCTTCAGGAACTTCGCTGGCTTGAGGTGAGGGTGCAGGATCCAGCATTGGCTCCTCTTGTGGCCCTGCTTCTTGCAATGGTCACACTTCCCTCCAAACTTCCCTTCTTCAGTGCGGTAAGCTGCCTTGTTTGCCTGGATAGTATCAGCTTGGTTCGCAAGTGTGAGCTCCCCCTTGCCTCCGAACAGCCCAACTGATCCCTCTTCTTTTTGTATCTGAGCACACACATCTTCAAGGGAGGGAAGCTTTGGTGACCTCAAGATGTGCTTGATGAGATCATTAAAGACCGGATTCAAGGTGAGTAGTAGGCCGAACACTTGATCTTGTTCTCTTCTCTCCATGAGCACATCTTGGTCAGTGGTGTTGGGCCTCAGCATCTCTAGCTCTGACCACAAGGCTCTGAACTTTCCCAAGTGTTTAGTAAACTCTACCTCCTCTTGCACAAGTGTGTTGATTGATCTCTTCAACTCAAACACACGGCTCAGGTTAGATGTGTTACCATAGACCTTTTGGAGTGTCTCCCACAGATCCTTTGGCGTCTCACAGTAGCTGTATGCTTCCAAGATTGAGGCTTCAAGTGACCCATGTAGCACCGTAAGCACCTTCAAGTCATCCTGATCCCACTTCTCTTGATCTGCCACCACCAGCTCTTGACCGCCTTCTTCTTCATTAGCAACTGGTCTTGAAGCTCCACCAGAGATATGGCTCCACAGACCCTTGCTCCCAACCGCCGCTTTCACCAAGCGAGACCACAGCAGGTAGTTAGTACCACCCTTCAAGGTAACCGCAACCGAGAGAGTCTTGCTCTTGCTTTCCTCCATTCCAAATGCTTCAAAGGACAACCGTAGATGAAATGAAGCTGAAGATTAATGAGATTAGAAACCAGACTATGAGCAACCTGGCTCTGATACCATATTAGATTAAGAGAATGAAATGATTTAGAGTAGATTAAGGAACAGAATGAGAGATTATGAAGAGTTTAGGTGAGAATCATGATTAAGTGAGTATGAATGTAGAGAGATAGACTCAGAACTGTATGTTTATTATTAATCACAAGAGTTACAATATATATAGAGAGAGCATTAGGGTTTTCGAAATCATAAAGAGGAGCTAAGCATGTGAGGTCAACAAGGTTAGGATAAGATCTCTTTAACTCGGCCAATCAGTGTTCCCACATGCTTGGAGCATCTAGGATCTTGGACAAAGATGCTCTTGCCTTTCCAGCTGTGCCAGCCTGTAAAGCCGCGCCTCTCTTATCCTCCAACGGTCTGATCAGCCAGCCAAAGCCCCTTCTCTTCTCATAAGTTACTCGGGTAACTTATTGTAACCGCGGTCGAGGTTTCACCTGTCTGAATGTGTACGGACCGTACGGCCTTGTACGGCCTTATACGGTCATGCCAATGTGAACCTCTCCCATCACCCCAATGCTTAACATACACTCTTCAGTCTTCACCCCTTACTACTCCTCACTTGTATATTCAACTCTTCTCAACAGAGAGACAATCAATTTCGAAATCAATCAGATAAGGTAGAGGTTCAGGGCATGTGTAGTCAAAGAGAGCCATCCAAAAGCAGCCAATGGGAGTCTTCACATGCTTGATCCCTTTGGCATCTTTTACTAGATGCTGTCTACTTTACAGCCTGTCTCCAGCCTCTCTAGCTGTGAGGAAACCTTATCCAGACTGCTTGATGTGATCATGGAAAGCACCAAGGACTGGAAGCATGAACCTGAACCTGAAGAGCTTGTAGCTGAGGGTGCAACCTTGAAGAACATTTGGAAACAAGAAGAATACATTAGTCTTGGCCGAAGCTTGATCATCCAAGACACCTTAACCATCATTCAAGCTACTCCACCTTCAAGCTGATCATCATCTAGGCAAGTAGCTTGTGTGTGCTCTTTTCCTAACCTTTGGTTTTGTCCCACTGGGTTTTCCAAAGGAAGGTTTTTAACGAGGCCACAAGTCTACTTCTCCTATCTCCTAGATGATTGATCTTGGTCTGTCCACATGAAGACCTTATCTTATATTTTAAGCTATGCTTTTATGTTATTTAGTTTTCAAAAAAAGAACTCTAGTCTTTGTTGTGTTTCCAAGGGAGCCTTTGTCTTTATTTCCCTTGTATTTTCGAGACCTTGTGCATGTACAAGGCTTCTCCTTTATATTCTGGTCGTGGCCCCTTGTATCAGCATCCATCTTTTTATCAAAAACCTTTGTTTTCTCTTTTCTTCTTGCTTGTCGAGTTGATTGAGTGTTGGTGTGTAATATCCAACTTCTGGTGTGTAATATCCAGAGACTAAGGGCTCTAGTTTGGTGTGTCATATCCGATCTATTGCCTAGGAGTATCAAGGAGCCTTTCCGCAGCCTCTTGTGTCACCATTCGATCCACATACCTTGAGAAGCTTGAGTCTTTTGATTCGTTTCTGCAAGGATTATCCCATCTGTTCCAGAGCATCATCCTAGGATCTCATCAAGTGGTATCAGAGCAACTCTGGAAGGGAAGTGTTCGATTTTTCTCTCTGATTTTCGTTTGGGTCTGTTTATATTCTGTCGAGTTTGATCTGATCTGTGTTCTTAGCGTTTAAATCTGATAAATCCGTTTGTGTTTGCTAAAAACCTGTCGATCTATTCTTATTCTCACTAGTTTTGATTGATCTATGATTGTGTTGTTGAGTTTTAATAGATTCAAGCTTGTTGATCTCGTTTCTGATAAAAACTTTTCACATTCTTGTTGCAGAAGTAATCGATTTGCTTGATCTGTTTCTGTTTTGGATTTGTGTGATTCTGATCTGTTCTTATTGCTTTAAATATAATCTATCTTGTTTGGTTGATTAGATTTCGAATTTAATCTGTCTCTGTTTAAGATTGATCGATCATATTGCGTTGGTGAATTGTTCTGATTATCAAACTGTTTTATTTGATTTGCTTGTCGTTTTAAAATTGATCTGTTGTTAATTCTGAGTGTTGTTTCTCTTAGAACTAGTTACTGGTTTCTGTTTTATTTGTATCTCAGGTACCAATGGAGAAGGAGCACAAAGGAAAACATCAGCCAAAGAAAAATAGAGAATGCTCAAGATCAACCAGAGATGAGTACAGGCAAAAAGAGTTTGATCAGTTTGACAGAAACCGGAAGCATGCTGTATATGAATTTCAAATCCCTCCATTCCATGGCAAGGCGGCTCCTGAAGCTTATGCGAAGTGGGAAAAGAAGATTGAGTTGATTTTCAGTAGTCAACACTATGCTGAAAGAAAGAAGATTCAAATGGCTACTGCTGAGTTTTGTGGTCATGCTTTAAGATGGTGGAATCAGTTGATAAAGTACAGAAGACTTGATGGAAAAGAACCAGTGGAAACATGGCTTAAGCTGAGGGCTTTGATGCGTAGAGAGTACGTTCCAAGACAGTACCACAAGGAAGTTATTCAAAAGCAGCCTGAGACAAAGCTATGTTCTTCATTATCAGTTCAGAAACAACCAGACAGCAAGAGATCAAGTCCATCTAGTAACCTGGTTTCATCAAGCAAAACATCAACCCATTCCTTTAAAGATAGCATAAGGAAGGCAATTTCACAAGCGTTTAGGGATGTGGAGAAACAATTTAAACAGTCCAAGACTATATCTCCATCCTTAGAAGTACAGAACCAAGCGCCTTCCTCAACTGTCTCAGAACTCAAAGATGCAGAACCAGACTCAGTTGCACAATCAGACTTGGCTGCACTAGTTCAAGAAGATCAAACCGAGATTCCAACAATCACCATTCAGAAACATGATCAACCCATCAAGGACGACCTGATTCTCTTCAAACAGGATGTAATAGAAGAGGAGGCACCCATGGAATCAAAATCAGACAGTGGAGTAGAGCATCTATTTGTCACTGATTCAAACGGTTTCCAAAGGACATTCTTGGGTACTTTTCTCATCAGTCCTTTTGTGTGGAACAAGACCAGAGCAGTAGAGCTTTCAAGACACCAACTGGGCATGGAACATGTTGTATTTGAGCCTGGAGGAGAGTTGTGGAATCACAGGAACAATCCCTTAGTGATTGAGAAGAAATCGGCAGCAACAACAATTGTTTTTGGTGATCTTTTACCCTCTGAAGCTAAAGGGATGCACGTCTCAGCTCAGCAAGAGTTTCACTACGAAACAAATTGGAGAATGTTACCCATTCTTTCCTGGATCCAACAAACCAGAAAACGCAGCAAATGGCCTCCTGATCATCAAGATATTGTCAATTCCGCAAAACATATCGGTTTAGCCAAATTCTGTGAGCTGCTTATATCAGATTGGGGTGGAAGGTTACAGTTCTACTTGTGGAAAACTGGAGCATATTCCAGCATACTTATCATCCTTGGAGAGTGCTCTGCTCGTAGTAGAACCAGTTGGGGTAATAAAGAGTTGGAAGCTGATCAAAATGCCTTGCTTCTTGATCATGTTAAGGTGTGGAAACCACCAGATTTGCAAAAGCTTCAATACCATTTCAGAGATTGTCAAACCAAGAGTGGAGATGGAGATTTCACTAGATTAAATGGTGAAGTGATTACTGGAATAGGAGGAGAACTCATGTTTTCTTCTCAAATCAAGGAGAAACCACCAGATGGACTCAGTCTACATCAATCTCCAAATAAACCAACCCGAGGTAATTATCTAGACTCAAAGAAACGCATGAAACCTGATTTGTTTTCTATTGGTACAGGTCAAACAGTTCTGAGTACTAGAATTTTCGAAAAGAGAGGCTATAGTAATGATCAGAGTATCAAGAATGGATCCTTGGCTAAATTGGAGATGCAACAATCAAATCTTGGAAGCTGTCTAGCCGCCAACTCTGACATAGGAGCAGTCCGAGGATCATATCTCAGCAACCAGAAGGAATTAAGCAAGAAACTCAACTGCAATGGAAACTACACTCATCAGGGTCTCACGTCGAACTGGAATCATGTCCAAAGCTTCTCAAATGAAAGAGTTATGGGTTCTACAAGACGGGTGATTCTGTGTTTGCTTTGTTTGAATTTTTCTGAGTATAGAACATCTCAATCCTATATATGGCGACCAGGTGAGCATGCTAAGGTAACCAATCATGTTTTCAAGAGTTCTTTTATTGATTACACAGATATGATGCACTTGTTTTTGTCAAAAAAGTCATGTGCAGATTATATGGAAGCTTTGAAGTATGCAAAGACAAAGAACAAGCGTGAGGAAGACAAACGTTTCAAGCCGCCTGATATAAGCCAGGAGAGACATCAGGACGTCACTTGCTTCATCCTCATCAAAGAAGCACCTCCAGATGCAGCATACAAGCCAAAACCGAGAAAAGACAACTTTGGGATAAGACTCTTACTCTATGATGATTTTACTTGTGTTAACTTGTCTTGTTTCAATGTATCAGGTTTAAGTAATGCTTCAGGAGTGAGGAAAGCCAAATGGATCAGTCCCTTCTACCTAATAGAACCAGTCAGCGATAATGCCTATCCAAGAGGCTTGCAAGGTAAGTGTAATCTGATTATAAACTCTGATGTTACTGACTTGGTCCCTTCTATTGCAGGTAACACAGATTTGAGGACAAATCTTTTTGAAGTGGGAGGGGATGATGTGATCATGGAAAGCACCAAGGACTGGAAGCATGAACCTGAACCTGAAGAGCTTGTAGCTGAGGGTGCAACCTTGAAGAACATTTGGAAACAAGAAGAATACATTAGTCTTGGCCGAAGCTTGATCATCCAAGACACCTTAACCATCATTCAAGCTACTCCACCTTCAAGCTGATCATCATCTAGGCAAGTAGCTTGTGTGTGCTCTTTTCCTAACCTTTGGTTTTGTCCCACTGGGTTTTCCAAAGGAAGGTTTTTAACGAGGCCACAAGTCTACTTCTCCTATCTCCTAGATGATTGATCTTGGTCTGTCCACATGAAGACCTTATCTTATATTTTAAGCTATGCTTTTATGTTATTTAGTTTTCAAAAAAAGAACTCTAGTCTTTGTTGTGTTTCCAAGGGAGCCTTTGTCTTTATTTCCCTTGTATTTTCGAGACCTTGTGCATGTACAAGGCTTCTCCTTTATATTCTGGTCGTGGCCCCTTGTATCAGCATCCATCTTTTTATCAAAAACCTTTGTTTTCTCTTTTCTTCTTGCTTGTCGAGTTGATTGAGTGTTGGTGTGTAATATCCAACTTCTGGTGTGTAATATCCAGAGACTAAGGGCTCTAGTTTGGTGTGTCATATCCGATCTATTGCCTAGGAGTATCAAGGAGCCTTTCCGCAGCCTCTTGTGTCACCATTCGATCCACATACCTTGAGAAGCTTGAGTCTTTTGATTCGTTTCTGCAAGGATTATCCCATCTGTTCCAGAGCATCATCCTAGGATCTCATCACTGCTCCTCCCTTATCCATACAGCTCTTGGTCGTGGCTTACTCTCCAATGTGAGCCAAGGTAACTTTCCAAGCTTTAACTTAGTTACCACAGTAAAACCAAAGTTACTGTGGTAACTCCAAAGTTACTGTCTGTCTCAATCCTCTTTCTCTATCAATGTAGTCACTCTTTATTACCTCATGTCAACACATCCTTGATTCTCTTCAAGATCACACTCATCCTGTCACTTAAGTGTTCAGACTCACTATCCTTTCTCCATGCCCTTCTCTTCATTAACCACTCCTTAGAAAGTTTTCTCAACCTTCCCTTCTTACAACTTGTACCTCCCTTCCATCTTTCTGGCTTCCTGTTCATCTCCCACACATCACAAGTATATATGAGATTTGAGAGCTCTGGCTGTGTATGTGTATGAGAAGCCATTAGAGGCAAAGAATAAGGTCTTGAACTAGTTGAATAAGAGGTCTGATGAAACTAGTATGAACTTGAATCAGAAACAAAGAGACTTAGAGAGAGATTAAGAGATTAGAGACTAAGAAAGTGGTAGATTAAGAGAATCTGATCAAGAACACACTTTTATATTTATGAAGGAGTTGGGGAAATCCCCCATACTCTCTTAAGAGAGCTTTCAATTTCGTCCATACACATGCCTTATATAGGCTTTACATGTTTGCAACATTAGAAACCTAAATCTAATGGATAGAAATGACTTGAGAGGAATGGATGGTGAGGATGAGTTGGTCTTGTTGTAATCTGAGTGATGTGTGCTGATTGGATAAGCTAAGCTGGCTCACTTTAATTCAAACCAAGGCAAGCTGGCTCCTTGCTTGTGATTGGCTCTCCTTAGGCTCCTCCTAATCTTCCCATGCATCTGTCCAGGTTCATGGTCGTGGCTCCCTTCTCTTTACAGCAAGAGACAGCCTGTCCAAGACCAGAACTAGCCAATCACACACAAGGAAGCTCCCATTGGTTGTTTGCCTCCACAAAGCATCTTCTTGATTCCCTTTGACTAGATTCAAACCTTGGTGCCTTATCCATATACTATCCACACTCTTCACATCCTGAATAGTGACCCAAATAGTGAATAGTCAACCTGAATAGTGACTAGTGATTCACTATTCAATTTTACACCAACTTGCCCAAACTTCTCCAATCTCACTGTGGTAACTCTCCAAAGTTACTGTGGTAACTTTGGAGTTACTGTCTGACCCAAATCTTCTCTAAATGGTGTCTAAGTCCCTCCTGGACTTAACCCTATCTTTGCACACTCATCAGACCACTTCTGAAGCCTTAAGACTCTCCCAAAGCCTTAACATACAATCTCTGAAGATCTTGCCATGTCTTTGCACAAGCACCAACTCAACTCATCACTTTTGCTTCTCCACTTCTTCTCTTCAAGTTAACAGTATATTTAACAAGCTCACATACCTCTTCCATAAGGAAGCTGAAGATCACATCTTGCTTCCTCGTTTCTTGACAACATCTCGGATTTGATGTGTGTGCCTTCACCACATCTAACTCTGACCATACTTCTCTCAGCCTTCCCACAAGCTGATAACACTCATCCTTTCCTTGTCTCAAGCCGCGGATCACCCCTCTGTCCTCAACGACTCTTACAAGCTTGGACTTGCCTAAAGTTGCTTCAATCTCACTCTTTGTAGTGTTTCCTTGAACAACTTCATTTCCCAGCTTCAGACCTCTTGTCTGACCTTTTTCAGTAGCCATTTCCATGAAAGGTTTCCCCTTTCCATGACTACTCCATAACCCACAGCTTTCCAAAGCTCTTTTGGCCCACCTTGACCACTCGCCATGCCTCTCCTCTTCAGTGTTCACAGTTGACTCAGGTCTGTGCTCCATTTCCATGTTGAGATGATTTGGATTCACCAGAACCTCTCATGCCACCAAGATAATGAAACCCAGAAGTTAAGAACACCAAGAACACTCAAGAACACTCAAGATTTTTAAGAAAAAGGAATCACACTCTCCCACTTTGCGCAACCTGGCTCTGATACCATATACACTTTTGTGTATTAGAGCATGATTCAACTAATCAGGGATAATCAGATGAAAAGATTAAATATTAAGAGATTTTAGTGAGAGAATAGAGAGAGAGACTCAAAACTCCATTAGATTGATTAATGAGAGAGTTTACAACACATATAGATTAGGGATACATAATTTCGTCCAGGTTCAGTCTAGCTAGGATAAGAGGCATGTGTAGTCAAAGATGCTTGATTCAAACTGGCCAATAAGGTTCCTCACATGCTTGGGTATCTTGCTTTAGCTTTCCAGCTGGTGCCAGCCTGTCTAAAGCTCTCTAGCCTTGACCAGACCTTATTCAAACTCCTCCTTGCTTATCCAGACTCCTCCTGGCGTGTTTTACTCTCCAAATGGATGCAAGGTAACTTCCCAAGTCTTTTAACTCAGTTACCACAGTAACAATAAAGTTACTGTGGTAAATCTCCAAAGTTACTGCCTGCTCCAAATCCCTTCCTCTATCCATGTATCAACTCTTCATCTCCTCATCTCCTCATCTCAACACTGATCATGCTGACCTGAATCCTCTTGGTTATGCTCCTGCTCCCCTGATTCAGATCCATTCCCCCTCTCATGATCAAGAGGGGTTGTTCCTCCAGCTTCTCCAGCTTGATTAGAAGGTCCTGTTCTTCCTGGTTCCTGATCTTGGGATAATCCTATCCCTAGCCTCTCCAACAACACTCTCAATGTTGTTGCCTTCTCTGATGGAGCTCGGGACAGATCCTCTAGGTCTTCCCATTTCTTCTCCTCATAATACCCTTTAGACTCA
Organism: Brassica rapa; assembly: GCF_000309985.2. Lineage (NCBI taxonomy): Eukaryota > Viridiplantae > Streptophyta > Magnoliopsida > Brassicales > Brassicaceae > Brassica > Brassica rapa. The sequence goes on from NW_022610674.1 coordinate 85,804, forward strand.
ACAAACTTCACTTCTCTAGATACCATAACCCTCCTAGTTATTGGATCATAACATTTGTAGCCTTTCTGAGTGATTGAGTACCCAATGAACATAGCTTTAGTACTATGCTTCTAGCTTGTTCCTTCTTTCTCCGGGAATCATCACATAACATAAGCACCCAAAGACTCTCAAATGATCAATGTGTGGCTTGGTCTTGTTCAATACTTCAAAGGGAGACAGTTTCTTCAAGACACGGGTTGGCACTCTATTGATGAGATAGCAAGCAGTCTGAACAGCATCACTCCAAAACCTCTTAGAGACATTCATGTGAAACATTATTGATCTCGCAACCTCCATCAAATGTCTGTTCTTCCTCTCAGCCACCCCATTTTGTTGTGGTGTGTAAGGACAGCTAGTTTGTTGCACAATCCCATGCTTTGCAAGATGACTCTTGAAAGCATTGCTAGTGTATTCTCCTCCATTATCAGACCTCAGAATCTTCACAGTGGCATTGTACTGGTTAGTAACATATGCTTGGAAGTTCATGAAGGCTTCTAGGACTCTGTCTTTGGAGGGAATCATGGTGATCCATGTGTACTTTGACTTCTCATCAATGAAAGTCACAAAGTACTTATGGCTGTCTCTAGACATACAGGGAGCTGTCCACACGTCTGAATGCACCAGATCAAAGCAATTCTCATATCTGGTTTCTGATGTTGGGAAGACAGTCCTACAGTGCTTTCCAAGTATACAAGCTTCACACTCCAAGTGATTGAACGCCATACTTGGTAGAATCAGTTCAATTGCCTTGGCATGAGGATGTCCCAGCCTTGCATGCCATGTGAGATTATCACACCTATCCGTTGTGCTGCTTAAACACACAGACTCCACAGGACTAGGCGCCTCAGTTGTTTGGAGATGATAGAGCTGATGCTTGCTGTCTCCTCTGCCAATAACCCTTCCAGTCTTCAAATCCTGAAACTCAACTTCATTTGGTCTGAAAACCACTTGACAATCCAGATCAACTGTAGCCTTCTTAACTGAGATTAGATTGGATGTAAACTGAGGTAGGTAGAAGGCAGTGGAGTTCTTCTCAAACAGCTTGAGGTTTCCCACTCCTTCTATTGGGATCCTGGTACCATTGGCTATCATGACACTCCCTGTTGCTGCTTTAACTTCACTGATTAGTCTCTTGTCACTGATCATGTGGTGTGTTGCTCTAGAGTCAATGATGATGGGTTTAGATGTGGATGCTTTGGCAGGAGCACCCAGACTCCGGGTCGTAGCCAAAGCATACACATGCTTAACCAACTCATCCCATTCCGTACACTTAGGGAAAGATGATCATCCTAAAGTTACCCAAGTGGAGTTAACTTGAGAGATTAACCTTGTTACAGCCTTATCCTGATCAGTCCGTTGAGGGAAGAAGACCAGCGCGTCTCTAGCTGTTCCAGGCTGTAAAGCAAACAGCATCTTGGTCTTAGATGCCAAGATACCAAAGCGTGTAGGCTCTCCCATTGGATCATTTCAAATGGACGCTCCTCTTCCCCTTTGACTCCACATGCTTATGCTTTCCCTAATGTTTAACCTAGTGTCTCTCTCCCTTACTATATAACTTGTACTCTGATTGATTAATAAGATAACACGAGTTTATGAGTCTCTCTCTCTAGTTCATCATGATAATCTCATACACTTTCTCTTAAACACTCTAATCTCTCTTGAATCTCTCTTAGACTTCTCAATACCTTTCCTATTCTCTAAAATCATATGGTATCAGAGCCAGGTTGGCTGTGGTATTGAGATCTTGTGTTCTTCAGCTTCAGATAAAAGTTCTTTCTTGTGAGATTCTAAACAAAGTTCAAGCAAATCAAGATGGGAGGAAACAAGGTTATTACGGTTCCGATTTCACTCAAGGGTGGGGGAAACTACCTGTTGTGGTCTAGGCTTGTGAAGACAGCCATTGGGAGGCTAGGGTTATGGGGTCACATCACAGATGAAGCTCCAGCACCAGTGGCCAGTGAGGAAGAAGGTGGAAGAGAGCTGCTGATGGAAAGAAGTGGATTCAAGATGACTTGATGGTGCTATCTGTGCTGCAAGGATCACTTGAAGAACCTCTCTTGGAAGCCTACAGCTACTGTGAGACTCCAAAACACCTGTGGGAGGTACTCCAAAAGACTTTTGGGAACGTTACCAATCTGAACCGTGTGTATGAGATCAAGAAAGCTATCAACACACTGGTACAAGATGGAGAGGAGTTCACCAAGCATTTAGGCAAGTATAGATCGTTGTGGTCTGAGCTTGAATCGTTGAGGCCAAGCACTAATGATCAAGAGCTACTCATGGAGAGGAGGGAGCAGGATCAGGTGTTTGGGTTGCTGTTGACGTTGGATCCTCCATTCAACGATGTGATCAAGCACATGCTGAGGATGCCAAATCTCCCATCCATGGAGGAAGTGTGTGCGCAACTTCAGAAGGAGGAAGGGTCACTTGGGCTCTTCGGAAGCAAGGGAGACTTAGCTCTAGCCAACAAGGCTGAGGAAGGAGTGCAAGCTAACCGTGCAGCATACAAGACTGATGAGAGGAAGTATGGTGATGAGAGGAGGTTTGGAGGCAACTGTGATCACTGCAAGAAGCCGGGACACAAAAGGAGCCAGTGCTGGATCCTTCATCCCCATCTCAAGCCGGCCAAGTTCAACAAGGACCGAGAAGCCAGAGCTAACCTGTCTACTGAAGCAAGTGAAGCCGGCCCATCCGGAGCAGGCTCAAGTGCACAAGTGGGTGAAAGCGCAGGCAAGGCAATGGCAACTCACTACACGGCCGCAAAGAGTTTGGAGCATGAAGTGATCCGCAAATCTGACATTGATGCCCTCATCAAAGCTCTTAAGGAGTCTGGTACATTCGGAAACACTCTTGGTTACTCTTATACTGCTCATATGTTGCCTAGGAATGAGAATAGGTTGATAGATATCATTGAGAAATTAAAACTGAGAAATGAATCACCTAGAACTCATCTTGCTAGGGGCATAAAACCATTGATTGTTGACTCTGGTGCATCTCATCACATGATTAGTGATGATAGCTTAATCAAAAACATAGAACCTGCTCATGGACATGTAATGATTGCAAATGGAGATAGAATTCCCATTAAAGGTGTAGGAGACTTAAAGCTATTTGATAAGAACTCTAAAGCATTTTACATGCCTGATTTTACTTCTAATCTCTTATCTGTTAAAAGATGTACCAATGATCTACAATGCAATGTTATCTTTAGTCCTAACAATGTGACCTTTCAGGATATTGCTTACAAGGGGGATCTTTATGTACTTGAAGACATTAACCCCATTTCTAGTTGTTTGCTGAGTTCTGTTTTAAGTAAAGGTGCATTATGGCATTCTAGGCTAGGACATCCACATGTTAGAGCCTTAAGCTTAATGTTTCCAGGTGTCATGTTTAAAAATTATGATTGTGAGGCTTGTATTTTGGGAAAACATTGTAAGACTGTCTTTAAAAGATCTACTACTATCTATGATAAGTGTTTTGATCTTGTTCACTCTGATGTATGGACTGCTCCCTGCTTATCTAGAGATAATTACAAGTACTTTGTCACATTTATAGATGAGAAATCTAAATACACCTGGATAACACTCATTAAAACAAAGGATAGGGTTCTTGATGCATTTAAAAACTTCCAATCTTATGTATCTAACCAGTATAATGCCAAGATTAAGATTTTCAGGTCTGATAATGGTGGAGAATATACTGGCAATGCATTCAAGAGTCACCTAGCTCAACATGGGATTCTACATCAGACAAGTTGTCCATACACTCCTCAACAGAACGGTGTAGCTGAGAGAAAGAATAGACACCTAATGGAGGTGGCAAGGTCTATGATGTTCCATACAAGTGTGCCTAACAGATTCTGGAGTGATGCTGTGATCTCGGCTTGTTATCTAATCAATAGGATACCAACCAAGATCCTGGAAGATCAAGCTCCTTATGAAGTTCTAAACAGAAGCAAGCCTGTGCTGGATCACTGAAGAGTCTTTGGATGCGTGTGCTTTGTACTTATACCCGGGGAGCTAAGGAATAAGCTAGAAGCAAAGAGCACAAGAGCCATGTTCATTGGCTACTCAACGTCACAAAAGGGATACAAATGCTATGATTCAGAAGCCAGGAGAGTTCTTGTGTCTAGAGATGTGAAGTTCTTGGAGGATAAGAGCTTTTATGGAGATAGAAAGTGGGAAGATCTTGAAGATTTGTCTCAACCATCTGATCGAGCTACAAGTCTTAGGCGTGTACTAGAAGGACTTGGAATCAACATGTCCCAGGATCAGCAACCATCAAAGGAGAATGAAGCTGAAGAACCATCACACCATGATCATGAGGGGGGAAATGAGGCTGAGCCTGAAGATCATGAAGATCAAGACTCAGATAGTCATGGTCAAGGTGTGATACAAAGAGAAGAAGAACCCATACAGGAAGATCATGTGGAACCAAATGAATCATCCCTATGGTGAAATGAACCCATACAAAGAGCAGTTCAGCCTACAGTGGTTCAACCTACGGTGGTGGAGGTGGAACAAGCCCCATTAAGGAGAAGCACACGGCTGAAGAGAGATGCTTTCAACTGGGTAAACACAAGAGTGTACTACAATGCTCAAGCTGTGAAGCATCCCTCTCAGGCTGTGTGCTCATTTGCGAGTTACCCAAAGGAACATTGTGCATTCATTACAAGCTTAGATGAGAGCAGTGTACCAAGATCATATGAAGAAGCAATGTTACATGAGGATTGGAAAGAATCAGTGGGTGATGAAGCAAATGCTATGATAAAGAATGACACTTGGTTTGAAAGTGAGTTGCCAAGAGGAAAGAAGGCAGTAACAAGCAAGTGGATATTCACTATCAAGTATCTACCTGATGGAACTATTGAGAGGAAGAAGACAAGATTGGTAGCTAGAGGATACACTCAAACATATGGGGAAGACTACATTGATACCTTTGCCCCTGTTGCCAAACTCCATACCATAAGAATTGTACTATCTCTTGCTGTGAATCTTGAGTGGGAGCTTTGGCAGATGGATGTGAAGAATGCCTTTCTTCAAGGAGAGCTAGAGGATGAAGTGTATATGCATCCTCCACCGGGTCTAGAGCATCTTGTGAAACCTGGAAAGGTATTGAGACTCAAGAAGGCTATCTATGGGTTGAAGCAATCTCCTAGAGCATGGTGTTGATCAGAGTTAAGTATATGAGAAGAGGAGCTAAGGGAGTTAAGGCATTAGAGGAAGAGATGAAGTATGGAAGAAGAGGTGAGTTTGGGTTGAGTGATCCGTACAAGGCCGTACAGGCCGTACCATCCGTACATAGGACATCAACCAAACTCACCAAGGTAAAGATAAGTTACCAAGGTAACTTAGTGGAGAGGAGGATAAGCTTTGGAGTGGATAAGACCGCGGAGGAAGAAGGGATGAGGCGCGGACTGACAGTCTGGCATGGACTGGAAAGTAAACAGCATCTATGGGAAGATGCTAGATGCCTCACACACTTGGAGAAGCTCATTGGCCGGATTCAAATATAGGCTCCTCCTCCTTTTGACTTCACATGCTTTCCTTATCCTTTGTAATCGAAAACCCTAAGCTCACCTTACTATATATTGTACTCAAGATCATTAATAAAGATTAGACAGTTCTAAACAATCTTTCTCTTTACTCATTTCAGTATGATTCTCCATTAGTCTCTAAGTAGTCTCTTAATCTCCTATTCTTCTTCTCTAATCCTTTCTAAACTCAGATAATCTTTTACATTCCTAAAAGTCATATGGTATCAGAGCCAGGTTGATTGCAATCTGAGTTCGTGAGTGATTCTCTTAAGGATTCAAGTTTGAAACTTTAAGAGAACAAGTGAGTGTGTTTGAGAGTTTCTTGAGAGTTCAAAAGCTCAAGGTGTTTTGTGTGTGTCTTGGTGGTCCGTGGGAGGTTCATTTGAAGACTCAAGAGTAAATCTGTGTTCTAGAGAGCAGCGTGGGTTCTCAGTTCAAGATCTAACCGGTTGATTCAAGCTGTAGACGTCAAGCTGTTCAAGATGGATAGTGGCATGAAGATGAAGGTCGCGGTGACATTCAAAGGAACCAACTACCTAGTCTGGTCTAGGATGGTGAAGATAATGAACTCCTAGGATGTTTCTTTGGATTGAACTGGATAGATCCTTGTATAAACGAATCAGAGACTCAAGTTTATAAAGGTGATGGATCGTATGGTGACACAAAGAGTGGCGGAAAGACTCCTTGATACTCCTAGATGACTAGCTTGGATATTACACACCAAAATAGACACCCTTAGTTGTTGGATATGACACACCAACGGAATTCACTCAAGACTTGATGAGAAGTAAAGAGAGAACAAAGAAATCGGATAGATTTTGTAGAAATAAGATTGTGTTCTAAAAGAGAGAACGCATACAAGCTTATATAGAGAAGTATGGAACAGGCTCCACATTCTCGAGATCATTAAAGGGAACAGGCTCCCTTGGAACTACAACAAAGACTAAAGACTTATTCAAATTTGAAAAGAGTTTAAAACATGAAATAAAAACCATAGTTTAAAAATAACATAAGGTGGAACCATGATACATCATCTAAGGTTTATGTAAGTAACTTGTGGCCTCATTAAAAACCTGCCTTTGGAAAACCCAATGGGACAAAACTATGATTTTAGAGAATAAGAAAGGTATTGAGTAGTTTAAGAGAGATTCAAGAGAGATTAGAGTGTTTAAGAGAAGGTGTATGAGATTATCATGATGAACTAGAGAGAGAGACTCATAAACTCGTGTTATTCATTAATCAATCAGATTACAAGTTATATAGAAAGGGAGAGAGACACTAGGTTAAACATTAGGGAAAGCATAAGCATGTGGAGTCAACGGGGAAGAGGAGCGTCCATTTGAAATGATCCAATGGGAGAGTTTACACGCTTTGGTATCTTGGCATCTAAGACCAAGATGCTGTTTGCTTTACAGCCTGGAACAGCTAGAGACGCGCTGGTCTTCTTCCCTCAACGTGCTGATCAGGATAAGGCTGTAACAAGGTTAATCACTCACGGTAACTCCACTTGGGTAACTTTAGGATGATCCTCTTTCCCTAAGTGTACGGCCTCACTTGTACGGCCTTGGCTTGTACGGACATCCCTCATGTACTGATCCCTTATGCAGAATCCTCTCATCCCTTCATGCCTTCACCTTGATGTCTCATCTCTCCTTTTATTTAACACTCCCCCTCAAGCTTAGACTCTTGCAAAGCTAAGCTTGGAAAGGCCATGAGATCTTCCTCATTAAAAACCTCACCAAAGAAAACCCATTGGGACAAAACTTTGATGAGGGAAAAAGAGTGAAGAACTCATGGCTAAGGGGACTCAGCCACTAGGTGTGAGATCCAGGAGTCCTAGCCTGACGTGAATGGACTCCATGGTCTTCTGTCTCGCGGCTTTGGTAAAGACATCAGCTAACTGATCCTCACTCCTTGTATAGCATGGCAAGATTACTCCCAAGACAATCATCTGCCTCACCTTGTGGCAATCAACTTCAATGTGCTTGGTTCTCTCATGGAAGACTGAGTTGGTTGCAATGTGTATAGCTGCTTGATTATCACAATGCATAGTCATTGGAGCTGCTTGCTCTATCTCCAAATGCTTCAAGATCCCTTTGATCCACACCAACTCATTGGTAAGCTTCAGCATTGCTCTATACTCAGCTTCAGCACTTGAACAAGACACCACCTTCTGCTTCTTGCTCTTCCAAGTCACCAAGTTGCCTCCAATGAATGTACAGTAGCCGGTGGTTGATCTTCTGTCTGCTCTATCTCCAGCCCAATCCGCATCACAATATCCCACTACTTCAGTACTCTTGTTGCATCCCATCCAAACTCCAAGGCTTGATGTCCCGTTCAGATACAAGAGCAGTCTCTCCACCATGCGCCAGTGATGATCCTTTGGGACTTGCATATGCTGGCTCACTTGGTTCACAGCAAAGCAAATGTCTGGTCGTGTGATGGTGAGGTAGATGAGCTTCCCTACCAGCTTCCTGTATAGCTTTGGATCATGAAAGACCTTGCTATCTTCAATCTCCCCCTCACGTGGAATCTTGTATCCATCTTCAAGAGGCATCTTTGCTGTCTTATCTCCTTGTATACCTGCATCTTTCAAAAGATCAAGTGTATACTTCCTTTGAGAAATGAACAATCCTTCCTTAGATCTACACAACTCAATTCCAAGGAAGTATTTCATTTCTCCTAAGTCTTTGATTTCAAACACAGATTTCAAAAACTCCTTGGTGGCTTTTATACCAGCCTTATCACTACCTGTTATGATAATGTCATCCACATATACAAGTAGACAGATGATACCTGAGGGTGTAGTGAGAGTGAAGAGAGTGTGATCCAATTCAGACTTCTTGAACCCACGCCCATTTAAGGTAGTGCTCAGTTTGTTATACCATGCTCTAGGAGATTGCTTCAACCCATAGATAGCCTTCTTGAGTCTCAATACATTTCCAGGCTTCACAAGGTGCTCTAGACCTGATGGAGGATGCATATACACTTCATCCTCTAGCTCTCCTTGAAGAAAGGCATTCTTCACATCCATCTGCCACAGCTCCCACTCAAGATTCACAGCAAGAGATAGTACAATTCTTATGGTATGGAGTTTGGCAACAGGAGCAAAGGTATCAATGTAGTCTTCCCCATATGTTTGAGTGTATCCTCTAGCCACCAATCTTGTCTTCTTCCTCTCAATAGTTCCATCAGGTAGATACTTGATAGTGAATATCCACTTGCTTGTTACTGCCTTCTTCCCTCTTGGCAGCTCACTCTCAAACCAAGTGTCATTCTTTATCATAGCATTTGCTTCATCACCCACTGATTCTTTCCAATCTTCATGTAACATTGCTTCCTCATATGATCTTGGTACACTGCTCTCATCTAAGCTTGTAATGAATGCACAATGTTTCTTTGGGTAACTTGCAAACGAGCACACAGCCTGAGAGGGATGCTTCACAGCCTGAGCATTGTAGTACACTCTCGTGTTTACCCAGTTGGAAGCATCTCTCTTTAGCCGTGTGCTTCTCCTTAATGGGGCTTGTTCCACTTCCACCACCGTAGGCTGAACAACTTCTCTTTCTACTTCATTTGGTTCCACATGATCTTCTTGAATGGATTCTTCCTATTCTTCCTCTCTTTGTATCACACCTTGACCATGACTATCTGAGTCTTGATCCTCATGATCTTCAGGCTCAGCCTCATTTCCCCCCTCATGATCATGGTGTGATGGTTCTTCAGCTTCATTCTCCCTTGATGGTTGCTGATCCTGGGACATGTTGATTCCAAGTCCTTCCAGTACACGCCTAAGACTTGTAGCTCGATCAGATGGTTGAGACAAATCTTCAAGATCTTCCCACTTTCTATCTCCATAAAAGCTCTTATCCTCCAAGAACTTCACATCTCTAGACACAAGAACTCTTCTGGCTTCTGAATCATAGCATTTGTATCCCTTTTGTGACGTTGAGTAGCCAATGAACATGGCTCTTGTGCTCTTTGCTTCTAGCTTATTCCTTAGCTCCCCGGGTACAAGTACAAAGCACACACATCCAAAGACTCTTAAGTGATCCAGCACAGGTTTGCTTCTGTTAAGAACTTCATAAGGAGCTTGATCTTCCAGGATCTTGGTTGGTATCCTATTGATTAGATAACAAGCCGAGATCACAGCATCACTCCAGAATCTCTTAGGCACACTTGTATGAAACATCATAGACCTTGCCACCTCCATTAGGTGTCTATTCTTTCTCTCAGCTACCCCATTCTGTTGAGGAGTGTATGGACAACTAGTCTGATGTAGGATCCCATGTTGAGCTAGGTGACTCTTGAATGCATTGCCAGTATACTCTCCACCATTATCTGACCTGAAAATCTTAATCTTTGCATTATACTGGTTAGATACATATGATTGGAAGTTTTTAAATGCATCAAGAACCCTATCCTTTGTTTTAATGAGTGTTATCCAGGTGTATTTAGATTTCTCATCTATAAATGTGACAAAGTACTTGTAATTATCTCTAGATAAGCAGGGAGCAGTCCATACATCAGAGTGAACAAGATCAAAACACTTATCATAGATAGTAGTAGATCTTTTAAAAACAGTCTTACAATGTTTTCCCAAAATGCAAGCCTCACAATCATTATTTTTAAACATGACACCTGGAAACATTAAGCTTAAGGCTCTAACATGTGGATGTCCTAGCCTAGAATGCCATAATGCACCTTTACTTAAAACAGAACTCAGCAAACAACTAGAAATGGGGTTAATGTCTTCAAGTACATAAAGATCTCCCTTGGTTACTCCTTGTCCGATCAACTTATGGCTCTCAATATCCTGAAATGTCACATTGTTAGGACTAAAGATAACATTGCATTGTAGATCATTTGTACATCTTTTAACAGATAAGAGATTAGAAGTAAAATCAGGCATGTAAAATGCTTTAGAGTTCTTATCAAATAGCTTTAAGTCTCCTACACCTTTAATGGGAATTCTATCTCCATTTGCAATCATTACATGACCATGAGCAGGTTCTATGTTTTTGATTAAGCTATCATCACTAATCATGTGATGAGATGCACCAGAGTCAACAATCAATGGTTTTATGCCTCTAGCAAGATGAGTTCTAGGTGATTCATTTCTCAGTTTTAATGTCTCAATGATATCTATCAACCTATTCTCATTCCTAGGCATCATGTGAGCAGTATATGAGTAACCAAGAGTGTTTCCGAATGTACCAGACTCCTTAAGAGCTTTGATGAGGGCATCTATGTCAGATTTGCGGATCACTTCATGCTCCAAACTCCTTGCGGCCGTGTAGTGAGTTGCCATTGCCTTGCCTGCGCTTTCACCCACTTGTACACTTGAGCCCGCTCCTGAGGGACCGGCTTCACTTGCTTCAGTAGACAGGTTAGCTCTGGCTTCTCGATCCTTGTTGAACTTGGCCGGCTTGAGATGGGGATGAAGGATCCAGCACTGGCTCCTCTTGTGTCCTGGCTTCTTGCAGTGATCACAGTTGCCTCCAAACCTCCTCTCATCACCATACTTTCTCTCATCAGTCTTGTATGCTGCACGGTTAGCTTGCACTCCTTCCTCAGCCTTGTTGGCTAGAGCTAAGTCTCCCTTGCTTCCGAAGAGACCAACGGACCCTTCCTCCTTCTGGAGCTGCGCACACACTTCCTCCATGGATGGAAGACTTGGCATCCTCAGCATGTGCTTGATCACATCGTTGAACGGAGGATCCAACGTCAACAGCAACCCAAACACCTGATCCTGCTCCCTCCTCTCCATGAGCAGCTCTTGATCAGCCGTGCTTGGCCTCAATGATTCAAGCTCAGACCACAAGGATCTATACTTGCCCAAATGCTTGGTGAACTCCTCTCCATCTTGTACCAGTGTGTTGATAGCTTTCTTGATCTCATACACACGGTTCAGATTGGTAACGTTCCCAAAAGTCTTTTGGAGTACCTCCCACAGGTGTTTTGGAGTCTCGCAGTAGCTGTAGGCTTCCAAGAGATGTTCTTCAAGTGATCCTTGCAGCACAGATAGCACCATCAAGTCATCTTGAATCCACTTCTTTCCATCAGCAACCGCGAGCTCTCTTCCACCTTCTTCCTCACTGGCCACTGGTGCTGGAGCTTCATCTGTGATGTGACCCCATAACCCTAGCCTCCCAATGGCTGTCTTCACAAGCCTAGACCACAACAGGTAGTTTCCCCCACCCTTGAGTGAAATCGGAACCGTGATAACTTTGTTTCCTCCCATCTTGATTTGCTTGAACTTTGTTTAGAATCTCACAAGAAAGGATGTTTATCTGAAGCTGAAGAACACAAGATCTCAATACCAAAGCCAACCTGGCTCTGATACCATATGATTTTAGAGAATAAGAAAGGTATTGAGTAGTTTAAGAGAGATTCAAGAGAGATTAGAGTGTTTAAGAGAAGGTGTATGAGATTATCATGATGAACTAGAGAGAGAGACTCATAAACTCGTGTTATTCATTAATCAATCAGATTACAAGTTATATAGAAAGGGAGAGAGACACTAGGTTAAACATTAGGGAAAGCATAAGCATGTGGAGTCAACGGGGAAGAGGAGCGTCCATTTGAAATGATCCAATGGGAGAGTTTACACGCTTTGGTATCTTGGCATCTAAGACCAAGATGCTGTTTGCTTTACAGCCTGGAACAGCTAGAGACGCGCTGGTCTTCTTCCCTCAACGTGCTGATCAGGATAAGGCTGTAACAAGGTTAATCACTCACGGTAACTCCACTTGGGTAACTTTAGGATGATCCTCTTTCCCTAAGTGTACGGCCTCACTTGTACGGCCTTGGCTTGTACGGACATCCCTCATGTACTGATCCCTTATGCAGAATCCTCTCATCCCTTCATGCCTTCACCTTGATGTCTCATCTCTCCTTTTATTTAACAAAAACCAAAGGTTAGGAAAAGAGCACACACAAGCACTTGCTTAGATGATGATCAGTTTGAAACAATTGCTTGAATGGTGATGAGAGTGTCTTGATTGATCAAACGTCCATCAAGGCTGTCTTCTTGCTTCCATGAGATCATAAGTATACTTCCAACAGTTTCTTTGAGTCTTCTAGCTTTGGCACGAGTGATGGGACCTGGTGGAATGACTAAGGCATCCTCTTCTTCACTTGATTTGTCTTTGAGCTCTTCATCTCCATCCTTGTGCTGGTCCATGATCATATCATCCCCTCCCTCTTGAAAAGGATTTGTCCTCAAATCTGGCTCATCTGCAAAATAAGGAATCAAGTCAGTGATATTAAAGCTATTGCTCACATCATACCTTCCTTGGAGATCCAGCTTGTAAGCATTGTTGCCGATTTTCTTTATGATCTCAAATGGTCCATCAATTCTTGGCATGAGCTTGGATTTCCTCTCATTAGGAAATCTTTCTTTCCTTAGGTGAATCCAGACTTGATCACCCACTTCAAAGACTCTTTCACGCCTTCCCTTGTTTGCTTGTTTGGCATATTGCTTAGTCTTCTCTTCTATGTTGCGCCTTGCTTGTTCATGAAGCTGTTGTACCTTCTCTGCCTTCTTCTTGCCATCAAGACTAACTCTTTCACACTCAGGTAAAGGTATTAGATCCAAAGGAGAGATGGGATTGAACCCATAAACAATTTCAAATGGAGAAAACTTAGTAGCAGAATGCACAGCATGATTATATGCAAATTCACAATGAGGCAAACAATCTTCCCATGATTTCAAGTTCTTCTTTATGATTGCACGCAAGAGTGTACCAAGAGTTCTATTAACTACTTCAGTCTGACCATCAGTTTGTGGATGACAAGTAGTAGAAAACAATAGCTTAGTGCCTAGTTTGGACCAAAGAGTTTTCCAAAAGTAGCTTAGAAACTTAGTATCTCTATCAGATACAATAGTCTTAGGCATGCCATGTAAGCGCACAATCTCCTTAAAGAACAAGTTAGCTATATGCAATGCATCATCAGTTTTATGACAAGCAATGAAGTGTGCCATCTTAGAAAATCTGTCAACTACCACAAAGATTGAATCTTTACCAGTACGAGTCCTAGGCAATCCAACAATGAAGTCCATAGAGATATCATTCCAAGGATGATAAGGAATGGGTAAAGGAGTATACAAACCATGGTTTTGGACTTTGGACTTAGCTTGTTTACAAGTTGCACACCTTTCACAAAGTCTTTCCACATCTCTTTTCATCCGCGGCCAGTAGAAGTGATCCTGCAAGGTCTTGAGAGTTTTTGCAACACCAAAATGTCCCATGAGGCTTCCTCCATGAGATTCCCTAACAAATAAATCTCTCAAAGAACAATTAGGCACACAAAGTCTATTATCATAGAAAAGAAATCCATCCTGCCTAAAGTAATGTCCAGCAGCAAATTTCTCACAAGACTTGTAAGCATCTTTAAATTCAGGATCAGTTTCATACATACCTTTAATCTGCTCAAAACCCAACAGTTTGACATCAAGAGTGTTTAAGAGAACATACCTTCTAGATAGTGCATCAGCCACTATATTCTCTTTACCTTGTTTGTACTTGATCACATAAGGGAAAGTTTCTATGAACTCAACCCACCTTGCGTGTCTCTTACTGAGCTTGTTCTGTCCTTTTAGATACTTGAGGGACTCGTGGTCTGTGTGTATGACAAATTCTTTGGGCCATAGATAATGCTGCCAAGTCTGCAAAGCCCTTACTAAAGCATATAGCTCTTTGTCATAAGTTGCATAGTTGAGAGTAGCTCCTCCAAGCTTCTCACTGAAGTATGCAATAGGTCTTTTCTCCTGCATCAACACAGCACCCACACCTATACCAGAAGCATCACATTCTATCTCGAAAGTTTTATTAAAGTCAGGTAAAATAAGGAGAGGAGAATGAGTGAGCTTCTCTTTAAGGCTTTGGAAAGCAGTTTCCTGTGGCTCTCCCCATTTGAATCCCACATCTTTCTTGATTATCTCGGTCAGTGGAGCTGCAATGGTGCTAAAATCCTTGACAAAGCGCCTGTAGAAGCCAGCCAACCCATGAAAGCTCCTTACTTCACTCACAGTAGCAGGAATTGGCCACTCCTTGATTGCTTTGATTTTCTCCTGATCCACCTTAACTCCATCTGCACTTACAACAAAACCTAGAAAGACCAAGTTATCCGTTCCAAAAGTACACTTCTTAAGGTTAGCAAAAAGAGATTCCTTTCTAAGCGCATCAAGAACAGCTCTAAGATGTCCTATATGATCATTAAAACTCTTACTGTATACCAGGATGTCATCAAAGTATACCACAACAAATTTGCCAATGAATGATCTAAGAACATGATTCATTAATCTCATGAATGTACTAGGTGCATTGGTTAATCCAAATGGCATGACTAACCACTCATATAAACCATGTTTAGTTTTGAATGCAGTTTTCCATTCATCTCCTTCCTTCATCCTAATCTGATGGTAACCACTTTTCAAATCAATCTTAGAAAATATGCAAGAACCATGCAATTCATCAAGCATATCATCTAATCTAGGAATAGGATGGCGATACTTTACAGTGATATTGTTGATGGCTCTACAATCAACACACATGCGCCAGCTTCCATCCTTCTTAGGCACAAGAAGTACTGGTACTGCGCATGGGCTCATGCTTTCACGGATATGCCCCTTTGCCATCAATTCCTCAACTTGTTTTTGCAGTTCTTTAGTCTCCACGGGATTAGTCCTATAAGCTGGCCTATTTGGAAGTGTAGAACCAGGGACAAAATCAATCTGATGCTCAATCCCTCTAAGAGGTGGAAGACCTTGAGGAGTTTCTTCTGGAAACACATCTCTATATTCCTGTAAAAGATACTCAATTTCACTCGGATATACCGGTGTTGGGTCAGTAACATTCAAATGAGACTCTTTAAAGATAAGTAAAAGAATGGATTGATGAGCATTGAGAGTTCTTTTGATATCACCCGAGTTGGCATAGAAACTATGCTGCTTCTTTGAATCAGGTTTGAGGTCTATTTCTTTCTTCTTTTGTAGCTGCAGTTGATCTTGGTGAACCTCCTTTGGTGTTAGAGGAACCAGCACAGTCTTCTTCCCTTTGAACTCAAACGTGTGCTTGTTGGTGTAGCCATCATGTATCACTCGTCTATCTGATTGCCATGGCCGACCAAGAAGGATATGTCCAGCTTCCATAGGCAGTACATCACAGAGAACCTCATCCTCATACCTTCCAATTGCAATGGGAACCGAAACCTGACTAGAAACCCTCATTTCTCCTTCTTCATTCAACCATTGAAGCCGGTAGGGCTTTGGATGTTTCTGTACTTGGAGGCCAAGCTTCTTTACCATAGTTTCACTAGCTACATTCACACAACTTCCTCCATCAATGATAAGACTACAGACCTTTCCTTGCACAAGGCACCGAGTGTAGAATAGATTCTCTCTCTGTTCTTGCTCTTCAGCTTTACTTTGCAAACTCAAAGTTCTTCTAGCCACCAATAGCTTTCCTCTCACGGGTTCTTCTTCATATTCTTCTTCTTCATACTCTCCATTCTCAAGAAGAATCATGATTCTTTTATTGGTGCACTCATTTGCATAATGGCCTCTACCCTGACACTTAAAGCACTTAACATCTCTAGCTCTTGCACTTGAAACCTCAGCCTTTCCTTTATCCTTACTGTAAATGGGATTTGGCTTTGAATCTTCTTTCAGTTGCGGTTTGCTTTCCTTTTGATAGCTAGACTTTTCTTCTTTAGTTCCCTGAAGCCTGGTGTTGTAACGCGAGTGAGAATGGCCCTTCCTTTTAACTTGTTGCTCCACTAGTATAGCTTTGTGAAGCATCTCCTCTATCTCCACATAGTGCTGCATCTCAACGTTATCTTGTATCTCTCGGTTGAGACCTCCTAAGAACCTAGCCATAGTAGCTTCTTTATCTTCAGAAACACGAGCTCTCAGCATCAACAACTCCATGTCTTGATAGTATTCTTCAACAGACCGAGATCCTTGGGTGAGTCTTCTTAATTTCTGGTGCAAGTCGCGATGATAGTGATTTGGCACAAATCTTTTACGCATGAGAGCCTTCATCTCGTGCCATGTTTCAACGGGATACTCTTGGTTAAGTCTCCTGGTAGTCACTAGCTGATCCCACCAACTCAACGCATAGTCATGAAACTCGGTTGCTGCTATCTGAATTCTTTGGGCATTGGTGTAGTGCTTACAGTTAAACACCAACTCCATCTTCTTTTCCCATTCCAAGTAAGCATCCGGATCAACTTTGCCATGGAAAGGAGGTATCTTCAGCTTTAAACCAGCAAGATCATCTCTGTAAGTTCTCCTTTCATCATGATCTCTCCTATATCTCCTTCTACTATCTCTAGAAGAGGAACTGCTGCGCGTGGCTCGGTTACGATCATAGTAGTGGTCTGTTTCTTGTGATTCAGCATGCTCTCGTGGGGTTTCATCACGTCTTTCTCGTCTAGACTCATTGCTATGACCTTGGCCAGTAGCTTGCCTTATCTCTTGCCTTATTTCATCGCGAAGTTCCTTCATACTGCTCTTGATCATATCAGCAACGGTAGTGATCATCGTTCGGTTTAATTGCTCAGTCATCTGGTCTCTCAATAACCTGTTCTGTCTCACGAGTTCTGCTTCCTCTTCCGACTCATTCACCATGGTACCTGATTCAGAAAACACTCAAACAAGTAAGATGTTCACAAGAATCAATTCAGAACAAATAGTCGACGCGGAAACAACTTTCAAAAGATTCAAAAGATAGAAAACTTGTAGATCACGGTTTTAGAGAATTCAAATCGACAAGACTAAGATCAGATCTATCAATTTTGGATTTATGCAGATCAGATTCAAGATCAATAAGAACAGATCTATCACAGAAATATCACAAATCAAATTATTCAGCAAATGATTCAACAGATCAAGCGATTCGATTACTTCCTTCACACGGATTAGATGAGTTTGATTCAAAATATGATAAGAACACTTAGATCTAACAGGATTCAACACAGATGATTAGCAATCAGGTGATATGCTACTTAGATGATACGAGAAACAACAACAGATCACAGATCTATCAATGGTAATCAAAGAAGTTGAAGAGTTTATTTGAAACCAAAGAGAAATCGAAAACTTCCCAATCCAAAGCAGCTCTGATACCAACTTAATGAACTCCTAGGATGTTTCTTTGGATTGAACTGGATAGATCCTTGTATAAACGAATCAGAGACTCAAGTTTATCAAGGTGATGGATCGTATGGTGACACAAAGAGTGGCGGAAAGACTCCTTGATACTCCTAGATGACTAGCTTGGATATTACACACCAAAATAGACACCCTTAGTTGTTGGATATGACACACCAACGGAATTCACTCAAGACTTGATGAGAAGTAAAGAGAGAACAAAGAAATCGGATAGATTTTGTAGAAATAAGATTGTGTTCTAAAAGAGAGAACGCATACAAGCTTATATAGAGAAGTATGGAACAGGCTCCACATTCTCGAGATCATTAAAGGGAACAGGCTCCCTTGGAACTACAACAAAGACTAAAGACTTATTCAAATTTGAAAAGAGTTTAAAACATGAAATAAAAACCATAGTTTAAAAATAACATAAGGTGGAACCATGATACATCATCTAAGGTTTATGTAAGTAACTTGTGGCCTCATTAAAAACCTGCCTTTGGAAAACCCAATGGGACAAAACCAAAGGTTAGGAAAAGAGCACACACAAGCACTTGCTTAGATGATGATCAGTTTGAAACAATTGCTTGAATGGTGATGAGAGTGTCTTGATTGATCAAACGTCCATCAAGGCTGTCTTCTTGCTTCCATGAGATCATAAGTATACTTCCAACAGTTTCTTTGAGTCTTCTAGCTTTGGCACGAGTGATGGGACCTGGTGGAATGACTAAGGCATCCTCTTCTTCACTTGATTTGTCTTTGAGCTCTTCATCTCCATCCTTGTGCTGGTCCATGATCATATCAGAAGACTGCTGTGGGAAGCAAGGGTTTGTGGAAGCATATCACATCTGGTGAGGCTCCAATGGCGATTACTCAGGAGGGTGAAAAGGAGAGCCCCGAGGAGAGTGTTGTAGAGAAGTGGCAACAAGAAGACATGATGGTGATGTCAGTCCTTCATGCCTCTTTGGAGCCGGCTATACTAGATGCTTATAGCTACTGTGAGACAGCCAAGGAGCTGTGGGATACTCTACAGAAAGTGTATGGAAACACTTCTAACCTGAACCGAGTGTTTGAAGTCAGGAAGGCAATCAATGGGTTAACTCAAGATGACACGGAGTTCACTAAGCACTTGGGGAGGTTCAGGTCTCTTTGGTCTGAGTTGGAGATGCTGAGGCCAAGCACGGTTGATCCAGAGCTTCTAAATTGGTGCAGCCTGGGTATGGCTTAAACTCTGGATCACTTGAAGGTGGATGGATAGAAGATGTTCTAAGAGGCTACTAGCTCTCCTTTGAACTGTGGACGTCTCCCTGAGCCTATGGGTTGGCGCCAAGGATGGTTTGCTACTCAAAGACACAAGATCACCTTGTATTGTCTAAGATGGGATTCACAGGAATTCCTTCCTTTAAGTGAGATCAATGTTCTAGAGCTGAACAGAGAAAGCTAGAGACAAGACAACAAAGTTGACTGAATAATTCTTAGATTGAAAGTTGAGAAAACAAGGCTGCAGCCCCCATGTTCTTAAAGTGAAAATCGAAAACCCTAAGGCTAAACCAAGGTGGTTTAATTCTAATTCTAATCCTAATTGTCTTTGGTTTAAATTAAATGAAAGCCCAATAACCAAAACCCTTACAAAGTAATTAAATTAAACCAACAAGCTGGTTTATCTTGATCTCCTTGCCTTGAACCAAGGCCCACGGTTTTGGCTATCTCCTGGAGCCTCTCCTCTTGTGCTCTCAGTCTTGATCTGGTTACTGGTCCACTCCACAAGCTGGCTAGCTCATTTGGTTCTTCTCTGCTCAAGTCTGGTTCTTCTCTTCTCAAGTCTGGCTCTTCTCTGCTCAAGTCTGGCTCTTCTCTTCTCAAGTCTGGCTCTCCCTCATCAGACTCACTCAGCTCTCCAATGTCTCTACTCATGGCTACACCATCCCCTCCTCCTTTAAAAGGATTTGACCTCAAATCCAAATCATCTGCAATAAAAGGATCCAAGTCAGAAACATTGAAAGTAGAACTGATTGTGTATTTCCCTTCAAGATCAATCTGGTAGGCATTGTTGTTGATTCTCTTCAGCACTTTGAAAGGTCCATCTTTCCTTGGCAGCAACTTTGATTTCCTCTCAACAGGAAACCTCTCTTTTCTCATGTGAATCCACACAAGATCACCCGGTTCAAGTACTAGCTCCTTGCGCCCCTTGTTCTTCTGCCTCTCATACATCTTGGTCCTCTCCTCAATGTTCTTCCTGACCTGTTCATGCAAAGACAAAACAAACTCGGCCTTTTGCTTGCCATCAAGGTTAGTTTGTTCTTTTAAAGGTAAAGCAAATAAATCAAGAGGAGACAATGGATTAAACCCATAAACAACTTGAAAAGGAGAAAGTTTAGTAGCTGAATGCACTGCTCTGTTATATGCAAACTCTACATGTGGTAAACAATCCTCCCATGTCTTAATGTTACTCTTAATGATGGCACGCAAAAGAGTAGACAATGTCCTATTGACTGATTCAGTTTGACCATCAGTTTGGGGATGACAAGTAGTTGAAAACAATAGCTTAGTTCCCAACTTTCCCCACAGAGTTTTCCAGAAGTAGCTAAGGAACTTAGTATCTCTATCAGAAACTATAGTCCTAGGCATAC
Organism: Brassica rapa; assembly: GCF_000309985.2. Classification (NCBI taxonomy): domain Eukaryota; kingdom Viridiplantae; phylum Streptophyta; class Magnoliopsida; order Brassicales; family Brassicaceae; genus Brassica; species Brassica rapa. The sequence goes on from NW_022610674.1 coordinate 106,166, forward strand.
CATGCAATCTAACAACTTCTCTAAAGAATAGATCAGCTACCAAAGATGCATCATCAGTTTTATGACAAGGTATGAAGTGAGCCATCTTAGAAAATCTATCAACAACCACAAAGATGCTATCTCTTCCTTTCCTAGTTCTAGGCAATCCTAAGACAAAGTCCATAGAGATATCAATCCATGGTGCAGTAGGAATAGGGAGAGGTGTATACAAACCTGTTGGTTGGACCTTAGACTTGGCTTGCTTGCACACGATGTTGAGTTGAGCTGAGTATATGTATGAAGAGCTAAGGAGTTGAAGAGGAAAGGAGATGAGGAAGCTTAAGGGAGTTTAGGGAGAGCATGGTACGGACGTCCGTACAAGGCCGTACAAGCCGTACAGTCCGTACCATCCAAGCCTCAACCAAAGTTACCTTGCACAAGTGAAACGGTAACTATGGAAGAGTTACTCAAGTGGAGAAGGATCAGACCGTTTAGGGATAAGGTAGAGCGCGCCTTGACAGGCTGGAACAGCTGGAAAGGCAAGAGCATCTCGGTCCAAGATGCTAGATACTCCGCGCATGTGGAGAAGCTAATTGGCTAGTCCAAACGAGCTTATCCTCTCATGATTGACCTCACATGCTTTAGTCCTCTCCTTGATTTCGAAAACCCTTGTATGCTCACACTATATATTGTAACTCATCAACACTAATAAAGATTATGCAGTTTGAGTCTCTCTAATCTCTTAGACACTATGGTTCTCTCTTAGACTCTAAACGATTCTCAAGTTACTTAGTCTTTCATAATATCTTCTAAACTTCACCTAAAACTCTCACTTACATTCTAGTTACTCTAAAGATCTCTTAATCTCATATGGTATCAGAGCCAGGTTCATTAGAATCTGGGGTTTGATCTTTAGAGAGTTACAAGGCTTTGAAGCTACACGCGAGTAGCTTTGAAGGTGTTGGAGCTGCGCTGCGTTCTGTGTTTGTGCGTGACTCAAGACTCAAGGTTGGTGTGTGTACGTGATTCAAGACTCAAGATTTCATCAGATTCAAGCTGTTCAAGTCAAGCTGAGTAAAGATGGAGCATGGGATGAGCATGAGGATGAAGGTGGCGGTTACTTTCAAGGGTAGCAACTACCTTGTGTGGTCTCGGATGGTGAAGACTGCGGTAGGAAGTAAGGGTTTATGGGGGCACATCACAACAGGGGAGGCTCCGAAACTCATTACTCAGGGAGGAGATCAAGAAGAGGTCTCCAATGAAGCGGCTGTGGAGAAATGGCAACAAGAAGACATGCTGGTGATGACGGTTCTACACGCATCCTTGGACCCAGCTATCTTGGATGCTTACAGCTACTGTGAATCAGCCAAAGAGCTGTGGGACACGCTGAAGAAGGTGTATGGGAACACTTCCAACCTCAGCCGTGTGTTTGAAGTGAAGCTAGCGATCAACCGTCTTGCACAAGAGGACATGGAGTTCACTAAGCACTTGGGGAGGTTCAGGTCCTTATGGTCAGAGCTGGAGATGCTGAGGCCGAGCACAACTGATCCAGATCAGCTGAATGAGAGGCGCGAGCAAGACAAGGTCTTTGGGTTGCTTCTCACACTGAACCCGGCCTACACTCAACTCATTCAGCACATGTTGAGGTCAGACAAGCTTCCGGACCTTGAGGAGGTGTGTGCGCAAATCCAAAGGGAGCAGGGATCTATGGGGTTGTTTGGAGGAAAGGGGGAGCTCTCTCTTGCCAATCAAGCAGCTCATGAGGACTCAACCGAGGCTCCACAAGCAAACAAGGCATCTCACGGGAAGTATGAGGACAGGAAGTTCAATGGCAACTGTGATCATTGCAAGAAGCATGGTCATAAGAAGAGCCAATGCTGGATACTTCACCCACACCTCAAGCCGGCCAAGTTCATGAAGGAGCGTGAGGGAAGGGCAAATGTGACTGAAGGTTCAAGTGGAGCTGGCACCAGCAAGATGAGTGAAGTGGATGGGCTTGGAGGCAATGATGGGAATGGGAAGTCTCTTGTGGCTTACACTGGCGCCTCAAGCTCACGCAGCAATGATGACTACATCAAGAGATCAGACCTTGATGCACTCTTCAAAATGCTAAAGGAAAACGGTAACACTTATGGTTATTCCTTTGGAGCTTCTATGATTGCATATAAGGATGATCACTTGATTAAAAAACTAGTAGAACGGTTAGAAACTAGGAATGAGTATAGAAATGCCCACATTGCTAGAACTGATAGGATGCATCCATTACTTAGTAATCTATGTCATAATGCTAAACGAGTAGGTAAACCATTGATTGTTGATTCTGGTGCATCACATCATATGATAAGTGATGAGAACTTGATTAAGGATATAGAACCTACACATGGGCATGTGATGATAGCAAATGGGGATAAGATACCTATTAGAGGAATAGGAAAGCTTAAGTTGTTTAACAAAGAATCTAGAGCTTTTTACATGCCTGAATTCACATCAAACCTATTATCTGTGAAGAAATGTACTAATGATTTACAATGCAATGTTATCTTTAGTCCTAATGATGTGAAGTTTCAGGATATTGAGAGCAGCAGATTGATTGGGAAAGGGGTGACTAAGGGAGATCTCTATATGCTTGAAGAACTCACTTCTGTTCCTGATTATAGTTGCTCATTTACTTCTGCTTCTTTGTTGAATAAAAATGCATTGTGGCATGCTAGAGTAGGACACCCTCATGTTAAAGCTTTGAACTTAATGGTACCAGGTGTTGTGTTTGAGAACAAAGATTGTGAAGCTTGTATTTTAGGCAAGCATTGTAGAACTGTGTTTCAAAAGTCTACTACTATCTATGATAACTGCTTTGATTTAATTCATTCTGATGTGTGGACTGCCCCTTGCTTATCTAGAGATAGTTATAAGTACTTTGTCACATTCATTGATGAAAAATCCAAATACACCTGGTTAACCTTAATTCAGACCAAAGATAGGGTACTTGATGCATTTTGGAACTTTCAAACTTATGTAACTAACCATTATCATGCTAAGATTAAAATTTTGAGATCAGATAATGGAGGAGAGTACACAAGTCATGCATTCAAGGAACACTTATCACAACATGGGATCCTACATCAAACAAGCTGTCCGTATACTCCACAGCAAAATGGAGTGGCTGAGAGGAAGAATAGGCACCTCATGGAAGTGGCAAGGTCTCTGATGTTCCAGAGTAATGTTCCAAAGAGATTCTGGAGTGATGCGGTTGCCACTGCTTGTTACTTGATCAACAGAACTCCAACCAAGGTTCTGAATGAGAAGGCTCCATTTGAAGTTCTGAACAGGTACAAACCAGTGCTTGATTACTTGCGAGTCTTTGGATGTCTATGCTTTGTGCTCAAACCAGGAGAGATGATCAACAAGCTAGAAGCAAGAAGTACTAAGGCTGTGTTCATAGGATACTCAGCTACACAGAAAGGATACAAATGCTATGACCCTATAGCAAGGAGAGTTCTTGTATCTAGAGATGTGAAGTTCTTGGAAGATAGAGGATACTATGAAGAAAAGAACCAAGAAGACTTGAAGGACTTAACATCAGACAAGGCCACCACCTTGCGGATCATCCTTGAAGGTCTTGGAATCAGTACATCCCAGGATCCAAGAGATCACGCAACAACACCTCCTGAAGTTGGTTCACCATCCCACCTTGATCATGAGGGAGGAGAGACACATGAGGAGGAGCCTACGCAAGAGGCTAACCAAGATGAAGGAGAAGAGAGCATAGGCTCTGATGGTCATGGGCATGATCAGGGTGTGATACAAACACCTTCTCAAGATGAAGTGGTAGAAGAACAACAGGAAGAAGAACCGGTTGTGCAGCCACTAAGAAGGAGTACAAGGATAAGGAAGGATCCTTCCAGTTGGGTAAACACGAGAGTGTACTACAATGCCCAAGCTGTGGAGCATCCTTCTCAAGCCGTGTGCTCCCTTGCTCAATACCCAGAAGCACATTGCGCTTTCATGGTAAACTTGGATGAGAATCACATCCCAAGAAGCTATGAAGAGGCAATGAAGGATAAAGAATGGAAAGAGTCAGTAGGAGATGAAGCAGGAGCTATGATCAAGAATGATACATGGTATGAGAGTGAGTTACCAAAAGGGAAGAAGGCTGTGACTAGTAGATGGATCTTCACAATCAAGTACAAAGCGGATGGAAAGATTGAGAGGAAGAAGTCAAGACTGGTTGCAAGAGGCTTTACTCAAACCTATGGAGAGGATTATGTTGAGACATTTGCACCAGTAGCTAAGTTGCATACAATCCGAATTGTATTAAGCTTGGCTGTGAACCTTGGATGGGGCTTATGGCAAATGGATGTGAAGAATGCATTCCTACAAGGGGAACTTGAGGATGAAGTATATATGCATCCCCCACCAGGCTTGGAACACTTAGTGAAGAAGGGAAATGTGTTGAGACTGAAGAAGGCTATCTATGGGTTGAAGCAATCACCAAGAGCTTGGTACAACAAGCTGAGCACAACTCTAAATGGCCGAGGCTTCAAGAAGTCTGAACTAGATCACACTCTCTTCACACTCACAACTCCCTCAGGTATGATTGCACTCCTTGTGTATGTTGATGATATCATTATCACAGGGAGTGATAAGGAAGGTATCATTGCAACCAAGGAGTTTCTTAAGTCCATGTTTGAGATTAAAGACTTGGGAGAGATGAAATACTTTCTTGGGATTGAGATATGTAGATCCAAGGAAGGTTTATTCATGTCCCAAAGGAAGTATACACTTGATCTCTTGAAAGGTGCAGGGGCTTATGGGGGCAAGACAGCAAGGATGCCTATGGAGGATGGCTACAAAGTTCCACGAGAGGGGGAGATTGAAGACAGCAAACCTTATCAGGATCCTAAACTCTATAGAAAACTAGTTGGCAAATTGATTTATCTTACTATAACTAGACCTGACATTTGTTTTGCTGTGAATCAGGTGAGTCAACACATGCAAGTGCCTAAGGAACATCACTGGCACATGGTGGAGAGGATCTTGATGTATCTCAACGGCTCACCTGATCAAGGAGTATGGATGGGCTGCAATGGAAGCACTGAAGTGGTGGGATACTGTGATGCGGATTGGGCTGGTGATAGAGCAGACCGGAGATCAACCACAGGCTATTGCACATTCATTGGAGGCAACTTGGTGACTTGGAAGAGTAAGAAGCAGAAGGTGGTGTCTTGCTCAAGTGCAGAAGCTGAGTATAGAGCCATGCTGAAGCTCACCAACGAGTTAGTATGGATCAAAGGCATCTTGAAGCATTTGGAGATTGATCAAGCCACGCCAATGACCATGCATTGTGACAACCAAGCCGCCATTCACATTGCCTCCAACTCGGTGTTCCATGAGAGAACCAAGCACATTGAAGTTGATTGTCACAAGGTGAGGCAGATGATCACCTTAGGAGTCATCTTGCCATGCTACACAAGGAGTGAAGATCAGTTAGCGGATGTGTTTACCAAGGCTGCAAGACAGAAGACAATGGAGTCCATTCACATCAGGTTGGGCCTCATTGATCTTGGGAAGAGAAGGAGCTAGTCCCCTTAGCTGCAAGGTCTTTACTCTTTTTCCCTCATCAAAGTTTTATCCCATTGGGTTTTCTTTGGTGAGGTTTTTAATGAGGAAGATCTTGTGGCTGTCCAAGCTTAGGCTTTCACAAAGCTAAGCTTGAGGGGGAGTGTTGAGTTGAGCTGAGTATATGTATGAAGAGCTAAGGAGTTGAAGAGGAAAGGAGATGAGGAAGCTTAAGGGAGTTTAGGGAGAGCATGGTACGGACGTCCGTACAAGGCCGTACAAGCCGTACAGTCCGTACCATCCAAGCCTCAACCAAAGTTACCTTGCACAAGTGAAACGGTAACTATGGAAGAGTTACTCAAGTGGAGAAGGATCAGACCGTTTAGGGATAAGGTAGAGCGCGCCTTGACAGGCTGGAACAGCTGGAAAGGCAAGAGCATCTCGGTCCAAGATGCTAGATACTCCGCGCATGTGGAGAAGCTAATTGGCTAGTCCAAACGAGCTTATCCTCTCATGATTGACCTCACATGCTTTAGTCCTCTCCTTGATTTCGAAAACCCTTGTATGCTCACACTATATATTGTAACTCATCAACACTAATAAAGATTATGCAGTTTGAGTCTCTCTAATCTCTTAGACACTATGGTTCTCTCTTAGACTCTAAACGATTCTCAAGTTACTTAGTCTTTCATAATCTCTTCTAAACTTCACCTAAAACTCTCACTTACATTCTAGTTACTCTAAAGATCTCTTAATCTCATACACGACACACCTTGAGCACACACGCTCCACTTCTTTCTTCATACTCGGCCAGTAGAAGTGCTCCTGCAAGGTGGAGAGTGTTTTGGCGACCCCAAAGTGTCCCATCAGCCCTCCTGCGTGAGCTTCCCTAACATACAATTCTCTCAAAGAGCCACTAGGAACACACAGGCGGTTATCATAGAAAAGAAATCCTTTTACTTGATAGAATTTTCCACTAGCATGTTTCTCAGATTCTCTAAACACATATTTAAACTCAGGATCATTAGCATAGCAAGATTTGATGTGTTCAAATCCTAAGAGTTTAGTTTCCATTGAAGATAAAAGAGTATACCTTCTGGAGAGTGCATCAGCCACTACATTCTCCTTACCTTTCTTGTAGTGGATGACATAAGGAAAGGTCTCAATGAACTCCACCCACCTGGCGTGTCTCTTGTTCAGCTTCTGTTGCCCTTTGAGATGTTTAAGGGATTCATGATCTGTGTGGATCACAAACTCCTTAGGCCACAAGTAATGTTGCCACACTTGTAAAGCTCTCACCAAGGCATACAGCTCCTTGTCATAGGTAGGATAGTTTAAGGTGGCGCCTCCTAGCTTCTCACTGAAATAAGCTATGGGTTTCTTATCCTGCATCAACACAGCTCCAATTCCAATACCAGATGCATCACATTCAATTTCAAAAGTCTTAGAAAAGTCAGGAAGTGCAAGTAAGGGAGCACTTGTTAACTTCTCTTTTAGCATTTGAAATGCCTCTTCTTGTGCTGGTCCCCAAGTGAAACCTACACTCTTCTTGACTACTTCAGTCAGTGGTGCTGCAACTGTACTGAAATCTCTCACAAACCTCCGGTAGAAGCCAGCAAGTCCATGAAAACTTCTGACCTCTCCAATAGATTTAGGAATCGGCCACTCCCTGATAGCTTTCACCTTTTCCTCATCAACCTGTATGCCCTGTGAAGTCACAACAAAACCTAAAAAGACAAGGTTATCTGTGCCAAAAGAGCACTTCTTATAGTTAGCATACAGATTTTCTTTTCTAAGCACATCTAGAACTTGCTTCAAGTGGTTAACATGTTCTTTCATAGTCTTGCTGTAAATCAGGATATCATCGAAGTAAACAACTACAAATCGTCCTATCAAAGCTCTCAAGACGTGATTCATTAATCTCATGAAAGTACTAGGTGCATTAGTAAGCCCAAAAGGCATCACAAGCCATTCATACAATCCTAGCTTAGTTTTAAAGGCAGTTTTCCACTCATCTCCTTCTTTCATTCTAATCTGGTGGTAACCACTCTTTAAATCAATTTTAGAAAAGACACATGAACCATGTAACTCATCTAGCATATCATCTAAGCGAGGAATAGGATGTCTGTACTTAACTGTTATGTTGTTGATGGCTCTGCAGTCCACACACATCCTCCAGCTTCCATCTTTTTTTGGCACCAAGAGGACAGGTACAGCACAAGGACTCATACTCTCCCTGATATGTCCCTTCTCCATTAGCTCATTGACTTGTTTCTGAAGCTCCTTAGTCTCCACAGGGTTGGTCCTGTATGCTGGACGGTTTGGTAAAGTAGCTCCTGGTACAAAATCAATCTGGTGCTCTATTCCCCTAATAGGCGGCAGACCTATGGGATTGTCCTCTGGGAACACATCTCTATACTCCTGCAAAAGACACTCAATCTCCTCTGGAATCTCAGGAGCAGGGTTAGTAGTAGAGCTCAACAATTCTTTGTAAACTACTAGTATCAAATTTGATTGTTCAATCACAGCAGTTTTGATATCTTTAGCAGTAGCAAAGAGGTTGAGTTTACTTACCTGGCTGGTCTCTTCAAGAAGCAAGGATTTGCTGGCGGCCTTGGACTCTCCTCTCTTCATTTTGAGATGCATCTGATCCTGGTGTACCTCCTGAGGGGTCATTGGCGCCAGGGTAACTTGTTTCTCCTTATGGATAAAAGTGTATCTGTTGGTAAAGCCATCATGTACTGATCTCTTATCATACTGCCATGGACGTCCAAGAAGGATGTGGCTAGCTTCCAGGGGTGCTACATCACAAGTGATCTCATCCTGGTACTTTCCCACTGATAGCAATACCTTCACTTGCTTGGTGATCTTTAATCCTCCCTCATCATTGATCCATTGCAACAGATATGGCTTAGGATGCTTGAACACTTGAAGACCCAACTTCTCCACCAACTCAGCACTTGCTACATTAGTACAACTTCCTCCATCAATGATCAAGCTACAAACTTTTTCTTGAATCAAGCATCTGGTGTGAAACAAGTTTTCCCTTTGCTCATCTTCTTTGGGTTTAGGTTGAGCATTGAGAAGTCTCCTGGTGACTAATAGCTCTCCACGGACAGGGTACTCCACGCCTTCCTCATCAGACTCTTGGCCGGCGTCCTCCTCTTCAGATATCACCTCCCCGTCGGCTAAGATAGTCATCACCTTCTTGTTGGTGCACTCATTAGCATAGTGACCAAAGCCATGACACTTGAAACACTTAATGTTCCTGGTCTTAGTAGGTGTGGCTACTCCTTTACCCTTGTCATCTCTCTTGTTCTCCACTGAAGAAGACCCTTCTTTGGACTTATCCCCTGGCTTATCTTCCTTGGAGTAGGCCGGTTTTGAGGCAGGGGTGTATGAAGACCGGGTAGAGCTCTTCCTCTTGTTCTGCTGCTCAATCAAAATAGCCTTATGTAGCAGTTCATCCATGTCCTCATACTCTTGTAGCTCCAACCTATCTTGTATATCTCTGTTAAGACCTCCTTGGAATCTAGCCATAGTAGCTTCTACTTCTTCTTCTAAGTCAGCTTTCAACATGAGTGTTTCCATCTCCTGGTGATAGTCCTCTACACTCTTAGATCCTTGAGAAAGCCTTCTCAACTTCTGGTGTAGATCTCTTCCATAGTGATTAGGAACAAATCTCTTCTTCATCACAGTTTTCATCTCAAACCATGAAGCTACCTGAGGCTCTCCATTGCGTCTCCTGGTAGTAGCTATGATTTTAGAGAATAAGAAAGGTATTGAGTAGTTTAAGAGAGATTCAAGAGAGATTAGAGTGTTTAAGAGAAGGTGTATGAGATTATCATGATGAACTAGAGAGAGAGACTCATAAACTCGTGTTATCTTTCATTAATCACCAAGAGTTACAATATATAGCAAAGAAAAGACTAGGGTTTCAGCTTAAGAGATAAGGTAAAGCATGTGTAGTCAAAGCTAAAGGGAGCGGATGGTTTGAACTAGCCAATGGAATGCTTCACACACTTTCAGCATATTCCAAGATGCTGATCACTTTACAGCTATGCCAGCCTGTCTTCTCCGCGTCTCCTTTCTTCCTTTCAACGGTCACAAGGCTGCTTAACTCTCACGGTAACTCCAAAGTAACTTGGGTAAGGATGGTAAGTTTTGGTTGATGATGAAGTCGACCCGGGAAGGTAAGGCTTGTACGGCCAGTACGGCCAGTACGGATTGTACGGACTGGTCGACTTCATACCTCATCCTTTCCTTAACCCATCCTTCTCCTAATGCTTCCTTATACCCCAATCACTTCCCTTGCTTATACTCAACTCATTTCAACACTCCCCCTCAAGCTTGAATCCTAGAATCCATTCATGCTTGGAACAGCCATGAGATCTTCCTCATTAAAAACCTCACCAAGGAAAACCCATTGGGACAAAACCTTGATGAGGGAAAAAGAGTAAAGACCTCATGGCAGAGGGGATCAGCTCCTTGGTGAAAGATCTATGAGCCCCAATCTGATGTGAATGGACTCCATAGTCTTTTGTCTTGCAGCTTTGGTGAACACATCCGCAAGTTGATCCTCACTCCTTGTATAGCATGGCAGTATCACTCCCAAGGCAATCATCTGCCTCACCTTGTGACAATCAACTTCAATGTGCTTGGTTCTCTCATGGAAGACTGAGTTGGTTGCTATGTGTATAGCCGCTTGATTATCACAATGCATAGTCATTGGGGCTGCTTGCTCTATCTCCACATGCTTCAAGATCCCTTTGATCCATACCAACTCATTGGTAAGCTTCAGCATTGCTCTATACTCAGCTTCAGCACTTGAACAAGACACCACCTTCTGCTTCTTGCTCTTCCAAGTCACCAAGTTGCCTCCAATGAATGTACAGTAGCCTGTGGTTGATCTTCTGTCTGCTCTATCTCCAGCCCAATCCGCATCACAATATCCCACTACTTCAGTACTCTTGTTGCATCCCATCCAAACTCCAAGGCTTGATGTCCCGTTCAGATACAAGAGCAGTCTCTCCACCATGCGCCAGTGATGATCCTTTGGGACTTGCATATGCTGGCTCACTTGGTTCACAGCAAAGCAAATGTCTGGTCTTGTGATGGTGAGGTAGATGAGCTTCCCTACCAGCTTCCTGTATAGCTTTGGATCATGAAAGACCTTGCTATCTTCAATCTCCCCCTCACGTGGAATCTTGTATCCATCTTCAAGAGGCATCTTTGCTGTCTTATCTCCTTGTATACCTGCATCTTTCAAAAGATCAAGTGTATACTTCCTTTGGGAAATGAACAATCCTTCCTTGGATCTACACAACTCAATTCCAAGGAAGTATTTCATTTCCCCTAAGTCTTTGATTTCAAACACAGATTTCAAAAACTCCTTGGTGGCTTTTATACCAGCCTTATCACTACCTGTTATGATAATGTCATCCACATATACAAGTAGACAGATAATACCTGAGGGTGTAGTGAGAGTGAAGAGAGTGTGATCCAATTCAGACTTCTTGAACCCACGCCCATTTAAGGTAGTACTTAGTTTGTTATACCATGCTCTAGGAGATTGCTTCAACCCATAGATAGCCTTCTTGAGTCTCAATACATTTCCAGGTTTCACAAGGTGCTCTAGACCTGGTGGAGGATGCATATACACTTCATCCTCTAGCTCTCCTTGAAGAAAAGCATTCTTCACATCCATCTGCCACAGCTCCCACTCAAGATTCACAGCAAGAGATAGTACAATTCTTATGGTATGGAGTTTGGCAACAGGAGCAAAGGTATCAATGTAGTCTTCCCCATATGTTTGAGTGTATCCTCTAGCCACCAATCTTGTCTTCTTCCTCTCAATAGTTCCATCAGGTAGATACTTGATAGTGAATATCCACTTGCTTGTTACTGCCTTCTTCCCTCTTGGCAGCTCACTCTCAAACCAAGTGTCATTCTTTATCATAGCATTTGCTTCATCACCCACTGATTCTTTCCAATCTTCGTGTAACATTGCTTCCTCATATGACCTTGGTACACTGCTCTCATCTAAGCTTGTAATGAATGCACAATGTTCCTTTGGGTAACTTGCAAACGAGCACACAGCCTGAGAGGGATGCTTCACAGCCTGAGCATTGTAGTACACTCTCGTGTTTACCCAGTTGGAAGCATCTCTCTTTAGCCGTGTGCTTCTCCTTAATGGGGCTTGTTCCACTTCCACCACCGTAGGCTGGACCACCGTAGGCTGAACTGCTTCTCTTTCTTCTCCATTTGGTTCCACATGATCTTCTTGAATGGATTCTTCCTGTCCTTCCTCTCTTTGTATCACACCTTGACCATGACTATCTGAGTCTTGATCCTCATGATCTTCAGGCTCAGCCTCATTTCCCCCCTCATGATCATGGTGTGATGGTTCTTCAGCTTCATTCTCCCTTGATGGTTGCTGATCCTGGGACATGTTGATTCCAAGTCCTTCCAGTACACGCCTAAGACTTGTAGCTCGATCAGATGGTTGAGACAAATCTTCAAGATCTTCCCACTTTCTATCTCCATAAAAGCTCTTATCCTCCAAGAACTTCACCTCTCTAGACACAAGAACTCTCCTGGCTTCTGAATCATAGCATTTGTATCCCTTTTGTGATGTTGAGTAGCCAATGAACATGGCTCTTGTGCTCTTTGCTTCTAGCTTATTCCTTAGCTCCCCGGGTACAAGTACAAAGCACACGCATCCAAAGACTCTTAAGTGATCCAGCACAGGTTTGCTTCTGTTAAGAACTTCATAAGGAGCTTGATCTTCCAGGATCTTGGTTGGTATCCTATTGATTAGATAACAAGCCGAGATCACAGCATCACTCCAGAATCTCTTAGGCACACTTGTATGAAACATCATAGACCTTGCCACCTCCATTAGGTGTCTATTCTTTCTCTCAGCTACACCATTCTGTTGAGGAGTGTATGGACAACTAGTCTGATGTAGGATCCCATGTTGAGCTAGGTGACTCTTGAATGCATTGCCAGTATACTCTCCACCATTATCTGACCTGAAAATCTTAATCTTTGCATTATACTGGTTAGATACATATGATTGGAAGTTTTTAAATGCATCAAGAACCCTATCCTTTGTTTTAATGAGTGTTATCCAGGTGTATTTAGATTTCTCATCTATAAATGTGACAAAGTACTTGTAATTATCTCTAGATAAGCAGGGAGCAGTCCATACATCAGAGTGAACAAGATCAAAACACTTATCATAGATAGTAGTAGATCTTTTAAAAACAGTCTTACAATGTTTTCCCAAAATACAAGCCTCACAATCATTATTTTTAAACATGACACCTGGAAACATTAAGCTTAAGGCTCTAACATGTGGATGTCCTAGCCTAGAATGCCATAATGCACCTTTACTTAAAACAGAACTCAGCAAACAACTAGAAATGGGGTTAATGTCTTCAAGTACATAAAGATCCCCCTTGGTTACTCCTTGTCCGATCAACTTATTGCTCTCAATATCCTGAAATGTCACATTGTTAGGACTAAAGATAACATTGCATTGTAGATCATTGGTACATCTTTTAACAGATAAGAGATTAGAAGTAAAATCAGGCATGTAAAATGCTTTAGAGTTCTTATCAAATAGCTTTAAGTCTCCTACACCTTTAATGGGAATTCTATCTCCATTTGCAATCATTACATGTCCATGAGCAGGTTCTATGTTTTTGATTAAGCTATCATCACTAATCATGTGATGAGATGCACCAGAGTCAACAATCAATGGTTTTATGCCTCTAGCAAGATGAGTTCTAGGTGATTCATTTCTCAGTTTCAATGTCTCAATGATATCTATCAACCTATTCTCATTCCTAGGCATCATGTGAGCAGTATATGAGTAACCAAGAGTGTTTCCGAATGTACCAGACTCCTTAAGAGCTTTGATGAGGGCATCTATGTCAGATTTGCGGATCACTTCATGCTCCAAACTCCTTGCGGCCGTGTAGTGAGTTGCCATTGCCTTGCCTGCGCTTTCACCCACTTGTGCACTTGAGCCCGCTCCTGAGGGACCGGCTTCACTTGCTTCAGTAGACAGGTTAGCTCTGGCTTCTCGATCCTTGTTGAACTTGGCCGGCTTGAGATGGGGATGAAGGATCCAGCACTGGCTCCTCTTGTGTCCCGGCTTCTTGCAGTGATCACAGTTGCCTCCAAACCTCCTCTCATCACCATACTTTCTCTCATCAGTCTTGTATGCTGCACGGTTAGCTTGCACTCCTTCCTCAGCCTTGTTGGCTAGAGCTAAGTCTCCCTTGCTTCCGAAGAGACCAAGGGACCCTTCCTCCTTCTGGAGCTGCGCACACACTTCCTCCATGGATGGAAGACTTGGCATCCTCAGCATGTGCTTGATCACATCGTTGAACGGAGGATCCAACGTCAACAGCAACCCAAACACCTGATCCTGCTCCCTCCTCTCCATGAGTAGCTCTTGATCAGCCGTGCTTGGCCTCAATGATTCAAGCTCAGACCACAAGGATCTATACTTGCCCAAATGCTTGGTGAACTCCTCTCCATCTTGTACCAGTGTGTTGATAGCTTTCTTGATCTCATACACACGGTTCAGATTGGTAACGTTCCCAAAAGTCTTTTGGAGTACCTCCCACAGGTGTTTTGGAGTCTCGCAGTAGCTGTAGGCTTCCAAGAGATGTTCTTCAAGTGATCCTGGCAGCACAGATAGCACCATCAAGTCATCTTGAATCCACTTCTTTCCATCAGCAACCGCGAGCTCTCTTCCACCTTCTTCCTCACTGGCCACTGGTGCTGGAGCTTCATCTGTGATGTGACCCCATAACCCTAGCCTCCCAATGGCTGTCTTCACAAGCCTAGACCACAATAGGTAGTTTCCCCCACCCTTGAGTGAAATCGGAACCGTGATAACTTTGTTTCCTCCCATCTCGATTTGCTTGAACTTTGTTTAGAATCTCACAAGAAAGAATGTTTATCTGAAGCTGAAGAACACAAGATCTCAATACCAAAGCCAACCTGGCTCTGATACCATATGATTTTAGAGAATAAGAAAGGTATTGAGTAGTTTAAGAGAGATTCAAGAGAGATTAGAGTGTTTAAGAGAAGGTGTATGAGATTATCATGATGAACTAGAGAGAGAGACTCATAAACTCGTGTTATCTTTCATTAATCACCAAGAGTTACAATATATAGCAAAGAAAAGACTAGGGTTTCAGCTTAAGAGATAAGGTAAAGCATGTGTAGTCAAAGCTAAAGGGAGCGGATGGTTTGAACTAGCCAATGGAATGCTTCACACACTTTCAGCATATTCCAAGATGCTGATCACTTTACAGCTATGCCAGCCTGTCTTCTCCGCGTCTCCTTTCTTCCTTTCAACGGTCACAAGGCTGCTTAACTCTCACGGTAACTCCAAAGTAACTTGGGTAAGGATGGTAAGTTTTGGTTGATGATGAAGTCGACCCGGGAAGGTAAGGCTTGTACGGCCAGTACGGCCAGTACGGATTGTACGGACTGGTCGACTTCATACCTCATCCTTTCCTTAACCCATCCTTCTCCTAATGCTTCCTTATACCCCAATCACTTCCCTTGCTTATACTCAACTCATTTCAACAGTAGCAATCTGATCCCACCAGCTAATAGCATAACCACAGAATTCAGTAGCTGCTAGTCTCACTTTCCTCTCCTCAGTGAACTGTTGGCAATTGAAAACCAGTTCAATCTTCTTCTCCCACTCTAAGTAAGCATCAGGATCATTCTTCCCATGGAATGGAGGGATTCTAAGCTTGAGATTGCCTAGGTTATCAGTAGCTGGTCGCCTGCGGTTGTGATTTCTACCATGATGACTAGCCTGAGATCCATCATCACTTTCATCAGCTGAATCTTCTTGATAATGTTCTCCATAAATCCCACGACCCCTAAGCTCAACTCGTTGCCCTCTTATAGGTCCAATGCGTGCTCTCTGAACTCCAGCAGCAACCGCGTCCCTCTCTTGCCCTGCATTATCACCAGGTAAAGTTTCATTAGCTTGTTGAACACGGTTGTAAGTGTTTTGCATTCTTCTGGTTATCTCAGGTATCATAGCCTCAAATTGAACTTGGTTGAGGTTGATTTGCTGGACAGCCGGTTCTCCTGAACTCTCAGGTTGCTTTCCATCTCGCCTCTCTTCACTCATTGTTCCTGAAATAGTTAGAGAAAACACAACGCCAGGAACAAAATTATATCTCTCTCTCACTCAAGTTTTCAAATCGCCAAGTCTCAGCTCTTCCCACAAAGTTGACTGAATAATTCTTAGATTGAAAGTTGAGAAAACAAGGCTGCAGCCCCCATGTTCTTAAAGTGAAAATCAAAAACCCTAAGGCTAAACCAAGGTGGTTTAATTCTAATTCTAATCCTAATTGTCTTTGGTTTAAATTAAATGAAAGCACAATAACCAAAACCCTTACAAAGTAATTAAATTAAACCAACAAGCTGGTTTATCTTGATCTCCTTGCCTTGAACCAAGGCCCACGGTTTTGGCTATCTCCTGGAGCCTCTCCTCTTGTGCTCTCAGTCTTGATCTGGTTACTGGTCCACTCCACAAGCTGGCTAGCTCATTTGGTTCTTCTCTGCTCAAGTCTGGTTCTTCTCTTCTCAAGTCTGGCTCTTCTCTGCTCAAGTCTGGCTCTTCTCTTCTCAAGTCTGGCTCTCCCTCATCAGACTCACTCAGCTCTCCAATGTCTCTACTCATGGCTACACCATAAATGAGAGACGCGAGCAGGACAAGGTCTTTGGGTTGCTGCTATCACTTTTAGTGATGTTTAGAGTGATCTGAGTATTTAGGAAAGATTAGAAGAGATTTAGAGAAGATTAAAGTATGAAATGAGATTAAGAGTCTAAAGTAAGAACTAGAGAGAGACTAAGAGAGACTCATAACTTTCTTCTCTTGATTAATGACATGAGTTTACAATATATAGAGAGGCGACATTAGGGACTAGGGTTTAGGAAACTACACTATTACAAGGGATAAGCTTTTGCTTTTAATTCAAATGATCCAATAAGCTTCCTCCTTAAGGATAAGGTTCCTTTTGCTTTATGCCAACCGCGGACAGGCTGTCATGTGCGCTCCCTTCTTCCTTTTGCAACAGTCTGATCGGATAAGGATAAGCAAGGCTTCTTCTCAACACACAAAGTTACCTAAGTAACTTTGGTTCACCGAGGTCAAGTTACCTTGCCCAATCTGTACGGCCTAGTACGGCTTCTGTACGGCCTTGCCCAATCCTCTCCTAACTCCATTTCCCTTAGCTCCTCAAGTCATCTCTTCTCATATACTGAACTCATCTTAACACTCCCCCTCAAGCTTAGCTTTGTGAAAGTCTAAGCTTGGACAGCCATGAGATCTTCCTCATTAAAAACCTCACTAAGGAAAACCCATTGGGATAAAACCTTAATGAGGGAAAAAGAGTAAAGATCTCACAGCTAAGGGGATCAGCTCCTTCTCTTCCCAAGATCTATGAGTCCCAATCTAATGTGAATGGACTCCATAGTCTTTTGTCTTGCAGCCTTGGTGAACACATCAGCCAACTGATCTTCACTTCTCGTATAGCAAGGTAAGATCACTCCAAGCACAATCATCTGTCTCACCTTGTGGCAATCAACCTCAATGTGCTTGGTTCTCTCATGGAACACCGAGTTGGATGCAATGTGAATGGCAGCTTGGTTGTCACAATGCATTGTCATTGGAGTGGCTTGATCAATCTCCAAGTGCTTCAAGATGCCTTTGATCCACACCAACTCGTTTGTCAGCTTCAGCATGGCTCTATACTCAGCTTCAGCACTTGAACATGACACCACCTTCTGCTTCTTGCTCTTCCAAGTCACCAAGTTGCCTGCCTCCAATGAAAGTGCAATAGCCGGTAGTTGATCTCCTATCAGCTCTATCTCCTGCCCAATCAGCATCACAATAGCCCACCACTTCTGAGCTTCCATTGCATCCCATCCAAACCCCTTGATCCGGCGAGCCATTTAGATACATCAGCAGCGTCTCCACCATACGCCAATGATGTTCCTTGGGAAGCTGCATGTGTTGACTCACCTGATTCACAGCAAAGCATATATCAGGTCTTGTGATGGTAAGATAAATCAATTTGCCAACAAGTTTTCTATAGAGTTTAGGATCATGAAAAGGCTTGCTGTCTTCAATCTCCCCCTCTCTTGGTACTTTGTAGCCATCCTCCATTGGCATCCTTGCTGTCTTGCCTCCATAAGCACCTGCATCTTTCAAAAGATCAAGTGTATACTTTCTTTGGGTCATGAACAAACCTTCCTTGGATCTACAAATCTCAATTCCAAGGAAGTATTTCATTTCCCCCAAGTCTTTGATTTCAAACATAGTCTTTAGAAACTCCTTGGTTGCTTTGATACCTTCCTTATCACTTCCTGTGATAATGATATCATCCACATACACAAGGAGAGCAACCATACCTGAGGGTGTCGTGAGTGTAAAGAGAGTGTGATCCAACTCTGACTTCTTGAAGCCTCGGCCGTTCAAAGTTGTGCTCAACTTGTTATACCAAGCTCTTGGTGATTGCTTCAACCCATAAATAGCTTTCTTTAGCCTCAGTACATTCCCTTTCTTCACTAGATGTTCCAGGCCTGATGGAGGATACATATAGACTTCATCCTCAAGTTCTCCTTGTAGAAATGCATTCTTTACATCCATTTGCCATAATCCCCATCCAAGGTTCACAGCCAAGCTTAAAACAATCCTAATAGTGTGTAGCTTGGCCACTGGTGCAAATGTTTCAATGTAATCCTCTCCATATGTCTGAGTGAACCCTCTTGCTACTAGTCTAGTCTTCTTCCTCTCAATCGACCCATCAGCCTTGTACTTGATTGTAAAGATCCATCTACTAGACACAGCTTTCTTCCCTTTTGGTAGTTCACTCTCATACCATGTATCATTCTTTATCATAGCTCCTGCCTCAGCTCCTACTGATTCCTTCCATTCCTTATCCTCCATTGCCTCTTCACAGCTTCTTGGAATGTGATTCTCATCCAAGTTTACCATGAATGCGCAATGTGCTTCTGGATATTGAGCAAAAGAACACACGGCCTGAGTAGGATGCTTCACAGCTTGGGCATTGTAGTACACTCTTGTGTTTACCCAACTGGAAGGATCCTTTCTCAGCCTTGTACTTCTTCTCAATACTGGCCCTTCTTGCGCCATCTCTTGTTCTTCTTCTTGTGGCAGCACACTTGTTTCAGATCTTTCTTCTCCTAGCTGACTTGCTTCAGCTCCTTCTTCCCTTAGCTGACTCTCTTCAGCTCCTTCTTCTTGATCATTTGATTCCACAGCTTGATCATGAGAGCCAGAACTCTCTTCTCTACTTGTTTCTTCACGGTTTGGAGTTCTTGTTTCATTCCCCCCCTCATGCTCAAGGTTGGAAGTCTGATGATCCGGGACTGGGGTAGTGCTTCTCCCCCCTTGATGTCCTTGATTCATGTTGATTCCAAGGCCTTCTAGGATAATCCTCAAGGTTTCAGCTCTATCAGAGGTAAGATCCTTCAAGTCTTCTTGAATCTGTTCCTCATAATATCCTTTCTCTTCAACAAACTTCACTTCTCTAGATACTAACACTCTCCTTGTGTTAGGATCATAGCACTTGTATCCTTTCTGACTTGATGAGTATCCAATGAACATTGCCTTTGAACTCTTAGCTTCTAGCTTGTTTCTTATCTCTCCAGGCACCATCACAAAACACAAACACCCAAAGACCTTCATATGCTCGAGAGAAGGCTTGTACTGATTCAGTACCTCAAATGGTGATTGTCCTTGAAGGATCAGAGTAGGTGTCCTGTTGATGAGGTAACACGCCGTAGCAACAGCATCACTCCAAAACTTCTTAGGCACATTGGATTGAAACATCATGGACCTGGCTACTTCCATCAAATGCCTGTTCTTCCTCTCAGACACACCATTCTGTTGTGGTGTATAGGGACAGCTTGTCTGATGAAGAATTCCATGCTGAGCTAGGTGTAGCTTGAATGCTTGTCCCGTGTACTCTCCTCCATTATCTGACCTGAAAATCTTTATCTTGGCATTGTAATGGTTAGTCACATAGGATTGAAAATTTTTAAATGCATGAAGTACCCTATCTTTGGTTGGAATTAAGGTTAACCAGATGTATTTGGATTTTTCATCAATGAAAGTTACATAATACTTATGGTTTTCTCTAGATAGGCAAGGTGCAGTCCAAACATCAGAATGAATAAGATCAAAACACTTTTCATAAACAGTAGTAGACTTGGTAAAGACAGTTCTACAATGCTTGCCTAAAATGCAAGCTTCACAATCATTATTCTCAAAGGAAACACCTGGCAACATCAGTTTTAAAGCCTTATTATGAGGGTGTCCTAATCTAGCATGCCACAATGCATTTTTACTTAAACCAGAACTAGAAACAGAAGTAAACGAGCAGCTATATCTAGAAACAGGAGTGAGATCTTCAAGTAAATATAGCTCTCCTTTAGTCACTCCCTTTCCAATCATCTTGCTGCTTTTAATATCCTGAAACTTCACATCATTAGGACTGAATATAACATTGCATTGCAAATCAGTAGTACATTTCTTAACAGATAACAAGTTTGATGTAAATTCAGGCATATAAAAAGCTTTAGTTTCCTTATCAAATAGTTTAAGACTTCCTATTCCTCTAATAGGAATCTTATCTCCATTAGCAATCAGTACATTTCCATTCATTG
This sequence comes from Brassica rapa, assembly GCF_000309985.2. Lineage (NCBI taxonomy): Eukaryota > Viridiplantae > Streptophyta > Magnoliopsida > Brassicales > Brassicaceae > Brassica > Brassica rapa. Next base: position 126,446 of record NW_022610674.1, read on the forward strand.
GCACAATGTTTTTAATTAAGCTAGTGTCACTTATCATATGATGAGATGCACCTGAATCAATCACTAATGGCTTAATGTCATGAGAACTAGCAATATGCGCAAGGATACTAGATGGTTTGAATGCATGATCATTTCTAGCAAAGTTTGCAATCCTAGATTGATTTACCATTTCTATCAAGCTCTCATGCATCCTATCAGTTCTAGTTAGATTCTCATAGTTCTCTACCACCCTAGCACCAAAAGAATACCCAAAGATGTTACCATTCTCCTTGAACATCTTAATGAGAGCATCAAGGTCGGATCTCCTTAGATACTCTTGATCATTGTTCCCACGGTTGCTTGATGCTCCAGTGTAGGCTACAAGAGACTTTCCATCACCTGCCTCACGCCCATCTATTTCCTTTCCTTTGCTTGTACCAGCTCCACTTGTACCATCCGAGACATTAGCCCTTGCCTCACGATCCTTCATGAACTTAGCCGGCTTGAGGTGAGGATGGAGTATCCAGCATTGGCTCTTCTTGTGGCCATGCTTCTTATCACTTTTGAGTGATGAAAAAGATAATCTGAGTTTAGATAGGAATAGAGAAGAGATTAGAGTAGATTTAAGAGATTAAGAGACTAATGGAGAATCATTGTCAAATGTGTAGAGAGATTGATTTGTTTAGAACTGTCTACCTTGTATTAATCATGAGTGTCAACAATATATAGTGAGGCTACAATAGGTTAAGGGTTTCGCAAATGGTCACTATTGTAAGGGATAAGAAGTTGCTTTAATTTAAACTCTCCAATAAGCTTCTCCTTTGTGATAAAGCACCTTTAGCCTTATCCAGCTCTTGACAGCCTGGCTAAGCTCTTCCTTATCCTCTCCAAACGGTCACACTCGCCAGTAGTTACCCCAAGTAACTTCTCCTTTCACTCCTAAGTTACTTGATCATGGTAACTTCAATCTGGTCGAGGTGTGGGTGACTTTAACCTGTACGGCCTGTACGGTCAGTACGGATGGTACGGCTTGGGTCGACTCCAACTCTCCCATCTCCTTCCCTTTACTCCATCTTAGCCTCCTTATCTCATGACTTCATATTAACACTCCCCCTCAAGCTTAGCTTTGTGAAAGCCTAAGCTTGGATGGCTATGAGATCTTCCTCATTAAAAACCTCACCAAGGAAAACCCATTGGGACAAAACCTTGATGAGGGAAAAAGAGTAAAGACCTCACAGCCAAGAGGATCAGCTCCTTCTCTTCCCAAGATCAATGAGGCCCAACCTGATGTGAATGGACTCCATTGTCTTCTGTCTTGCAGCCTTGGTGAACACATCAGCCAACTGATCTTCACTTCTTGTGTAGCATGGCAGGATGACTCCTAGGATGATCATCTGCCTCACCTTGTGACAATCAACTTCAATGTGCTTGGTTCTCTCATGGAACACCGAGTTGGAGGCAATGTGGATGGCAGCTTGGTTATCACAGTGCATTGTCATTGGAGTGGCTTGATCAATCTCCAAATGCTTCAAGATACCTTTGATCCACACCAGCTCATTGGTAAGCTTCAGCATAGCTCTATACTCAGCTTCTGCACTTGAACAAGACACCACCTTCTGCTTCTTACTCTTCCATGTAACCAAGTTGCCTCCAATGAATGTGCAATAGCCTGTGGTTGATCTCCTGTCTGCTCTATCACCAGCCCAATCCGCATCACAGTATCCAACCACTTCAGTGCTCCCATTGCAACCCATCCATACTCCTTGATCAGGTGAGCCATTGAGATACATCAAGATTCTCTCCACCATGCGCCAATGATGCTCCTTAGGCACTTGCATGTGTTGACTCACCTGATTCACAGCAAAACAAATGTCAGGCCTAGTTATGGTAAGGTAAATCAATTTGCCAACTAGCTTTCTATAGAGTTTAGGATCCTGATAAGGTTTGCTGTCTTCAATCTCCCCCTCTCGTGGGACTTTGTAGCCATCCTCCATAGGCATCCTTGCTGTCTTGCCTCCATAAGCACCTGCACCTTTCAAAAGATCAAGTGTATACTTCCTTTGGGACATGAACAAACCTTCCTTGGATCTACATATCTCAATTCCAAGAAAGTATTTCATTTCTCCCAAGTCTTTAATTTCAAACATGGATTTAAGGAACTCCTTGGTTGCTATGATACCTTCCTTATCACTTCCTGTGATAATGATATCATCAACATACACAAGGAGTGCAATCATACCTGAGGGAGTGGTGAGTTTGAAGAGGGTGTGGTCTAGTTCAGACTTCTTGAAGCCTCGGCCATTCAGAGTAGTACTCAGCTTGTTGTACCAAGCTCTTGGTGATTGCTTCAGTCCATAGATAGCTTTCTTCAGTCTCAACACATTCCCTCTCTTCACTAAGTGTTTCAAGCCTGGAGGTGGATGCATATACACTTCATCCTCCAGCTCTCCTTGTAGGAATGCATTCTTCACATCCATTTGCCATAAGCCCCATCCAAGGTTCACAGCTAAGCTTAAGACAATCCGGATTGTGTGTAGTTTAGCTACTGGTGCAAAGGTCTCAATGTAATCTTCTCCATAAGTTTGAGTAAAGCCTCTTGCAACCAGTCTTGACTTCTTCCTCTCCACCTTTCCATCAGCCTTATACTTGATTGTGAAGATCCATCTACTAGTCACAGCCTTCTTCCCTTTTGGTAATTCACTCTCATACCATGTATCATTCTTGATCATAGCTCCTGCCTCAGCTCCAACTGATTCCTTCCATTCTTTATCCATCATTGCCTCTTCATAGCTTCTTGGTATGTAGTTCTCATCCAAGTTTACCATAAAAGCACAATGTTCTTCAGGGTATTGAGCAAAGGAACACACAGCTTGAGAAGGATGCTCCACAGCTTGGGCATTGTAGTACACTCGCGTGTTTACCCAACTAGAAGGATCCTTTCTCAGCCTTGTGCTTCTCCTCAATACTGGTTGGTTCTGAACCTGCTCCTCTTGGACACTCGGTTCTGGTGCTTCAGCCTGAGCTTCTCCTTCTCCCTGGCTTTGATCACCTTGATTGTGAGAGCCTGAAACACTCTCTTCTTCTTCTTCACTCAAGCCGGTTCCATCCTGACCATCTTCTTGAGTTTCAGATTCCCTGCCCCCCTCACGATCAAGGTGAGGTGACTGATTGGCTTCAACAGGGGCAGGAGAACTCTCATGTTGGTTCCTCCGCCCCACATTTGGATCCTGGTTCATCTTGATACCTAGACCTTCCAAAATCAGTCTTAAAGCGCCTGCCTTATCTGATGTTAAATCCTTTAACTCCTCTTGATTCCTTTCTTCATAGTATCCTCTTGCTTCTATGAACTTCACATCTCTAGAGATCAGGACTCTTCTAGTTGCTGGATCATAGCACTTATATCCCTTTTGTGTTGTTGAGTAGCCAATGAACATAGCCTTAGTGCTCCTTGCATCTAACTTGTTTCTCAACTCTCCTGGTACCAACACAAAGCATAAACATCCAAATACTCTCAAGTAATCCACTGATGGCTTGTGCTTGTTCAGAACTTCAAATGGTGCTTGATCCTTCAACACCTTTGTGGGAATCCTGTTGATCAAATAACAAGCAGTAGCCACAGCATCACTCCAAAACCTCTTTGGAACGTTTGCTTGGAACATCAGGGACCTAGCAACCTCCATCAGGTGTCGGTTCTTCCTCTCAGCTACCCCATTCTGTTGTGGAGTATAAGGACAGCTTGTTTGATGCAAGATCCCATGATGCTCTAGATGACTTTTGAACGCATAGCTTGTGTACTCCCCTCCATTATCTGATCTAAGAATTTTAATCTTGGCATTATAATGGTTAGTCACATAAGCTTGAAAGTTCTTAAATGCATCTATCACTCTATCTTTTGATGGGATTAAAGTTAACCAGGTGTATTTGGATTTTTCATCAATGAATGTGACAAAGTATTTATGATTGTCTCTAGATATGCAAGGTGCAGTCCAAACATCAGAATGAATAAGATCAAAGCACTTATCATAAACACTAGTAGAGTTTGGAAACACAGTTTTACAATGCTTGCCTAAAATGCAAGCTTCACAATCCTTATTCTCAAATAAAACACCTGGTAACATCAAGTTCAAAGCTCTACCATGAGGGTGTCCTAATCTAGCATGCCACAAAGCATTTTTATTTAAACTAGAAGCAGTAGTAAAAGAGCAATTGTAATTGGAAACAGGATCAAGTTCTTCAAGCAAATACAACTCTCCTTTAGTGATTCCTTTTCCAATCAAGTGGCTGCTCTCAATATCCTGAAACTTTACATCATTAGGACTGAATATAACATTGCAATTCAAATCAGTTGTGCATTTCTTAACAGATAGCAAGTTAGATGTAAATTCAGGCATGTAGAAAGCTCTAGTGTTCTTATCAAACAACTTCAAGTTCCCTATTCCTCTAATAGGGATCTTGTCCCCATTTGCAATCATAACATGTCCACTAGTTGGTTCTATATCTTTAATCAGGCTTGTATCACTAATCATGTGATGAGATGCACCTGAATCAACAATTAATGGCTTAGTTATACTGCTAGCATTATGACAAAGGTTCAAAGGTGATCTAAATGCATTTAGTTCATGATTCATCCTAGCATTTCTAGCAAAGGTGTGCTCATGTCTAGCCTGTTCATTGTTTTTAACTCTATCCATCCTAGCAATATCAGCAACACAATGAGATGTTTCTATAGTCTTAGCTATCATGGATGCACCAAAGGAGTACCCATAAGTGTTACCATTCTCCTTGAGCATTTTGATGAGAGCATCCATCTCGGATCTCCTGATGAAGTCCTGATCATTGCCACGGATGTTAGGAGCTCCTGAGTATGTCACCAGTGCCTTGCCATTACCCTCACACCCCTCTCCTTCAGCTCCACGGCTAGATGATCCGGCTCCACTTGTTCCCTCAGAAGCATGAGCTCTTGCCTCCCTTTCCTTCATGAACTTCGCCGGCTTCAGATGAGGATGAAGTATCCAGCACTGGCTCTTCTTGTGTCCATGCTTCTTGCAGTGATCACAATTGCCATTGAACTTCCTATCCTCATACTTGCCGTGTGCTGCTCTGTTGGCTTGTGGTATCTCCTCATGATCAGTTTGCGCAGCATTGGCTAGAGACAAGTCTCCTTTGCCACCAAACAAGCCAATGGAGCCTTGCTCCTTTTGTATCTGAGCACACGCATCCTCCAGGTCTGGAAGCTTCTCAGCCCTCAACATATGCTGAATCAACCCACTGTAGCTTGGATTCAATGTAAGCAGCAACCCAAAGACCTTGTCTTGCTCTCTCCTTTCATTGAGCAGCTCCGGATCAGTTGTGCTAGGCCTCAGCATCTCCAGCTCTGACCAGAGTGTCCGGAACCTCCCCAAATGCTTAGTGAACTCCATGTCCTCCTGAGTTAGATCATTCAAATCTTTCTTCACTTCAAAGACCCGGCTGAGGTTAGAGGTGTTTCCATACACCTTCTTCAGTGTTTCCCACAGCTCCTTGGCTGTCTCACAATAGCTGTAAGCATCTAGAATGGCCGGCTCCAACGAGCTATGAAGAGCAGACATCACCATCATGTCCTCTTGTTGCCACTTCTCAGCTTCAGCTTCCGAGACACTCTCCTTGTCTCCTCCTTGAGTAATGAGCTTTGGAGCCTCACCAGATGTGATGTGCTTCCATAAACCCTTACTTCCCACAGCAGTCTTCACCATCCTTGACCATACTAGGTAGTTACTTCCCTTGAAAGTCACAGCAACCTTCATCTTGGAACCACTCTCCATCTTCAACAGTTTCACTTCAATAACTTGTAAAAGACTTGATCTTGAGACTCAGAACTACAACACCAGCTCAACCCTTCCGTGCCTTGTCTTTACTCTTCAAAGAACCCTCAAAAAGTTAGATAAGACTTCCGGAATGAAGATGTAGCTCCCGGGATGCAGCTTCTTCCAAGAACACTCACACTATGATTTTAGAGAGTTGAACAGGTATTGAGAGATTTAGAGAAAGATTAAAGTGAGATGAGATGATTTATGAAATGTAGAAGAGAAACATGATGAACTAGAGAGAGAATATGATGAACTCGTGTTAATCATTAATCAAGACAGAGTTTACAATATATAGAGAGAGACATTAGGGTATTCAGAAGCACTAAGCATGTGAGGTCAAGGATAAGGTTGCTTTAATTTGAATGTAAACCAATGGGGATGATCACACGCTTAAGGCATCTTTGGGTGAGACTCCTTTTGCCTTTACAGCCTGTGCCAGACTGTCAGGATAAGCCGCGGTCACTCTATCCATCCAAACAGTCATATCTTCTATGGTAAATCCCCTTTGGCCGTTTACCTCTCTTACCCGGGTAACTTCTCTTCTTGGCCGAGTTATGGATCGACCCGGACAGTACGGACGGTACGGCCAGTACGGCCTCTTGTACGGCCTGGTCGATCCCTAACCTTCCTTCCCTTTGCCTCCACATTCTCACATCCTTAACTCCCTAAGCCATCTTCTCACATATTGATCAACTCATTTCAACACTCCCCCTCAAGCTTAACTTAATAACTTAGTTAAGCTTGGAACCACCATGAGATCTTCCTCATTAAAAACCTCACCAAGGAAAACCAAATGGGACAAAACCTTGATGAGGGAAAAAGAGTGAAGACCTCATGGCAAAAGGGGATCAGCTCCTTGGGGAAAGATCTATGAGCCCCAATCTGGTATGAATGGACTCCATAGTCTTTTGTCTCGCAGCCTTGGTGAACACATCCGCAAGTTGATCCTCACTCCTTGTATAGCATGGCAAGATCACTCCCAAGACAATCATCTGCCTCACCTTGTGGCAATCAACTTCAATGTGTTTGGTTCTCTCATGGAAGACAGAGTTGGTTGCAATGTGTATAGCCGCTTGATTATCACAATGCATAGTCATTGGAGTTCCCTGCTCTATCTCCAAGTGCTTCAAGATTCCTTTGATCCATACCAACTCATTGGTAAGCTTCAGCATTGCTCTATACTCAGCTTCAGCGCTTGAACAAGACACCACCTTCTGCTTCTTACTCTTCCAAGTCACCAAGTTGCCTCCAATGAATGTACAATAGCCAGTGGTTGATCTCCTGTCTGCTCTATCTCCAGCCCAATCCGCATCACAGTATCCCACCACTTCAGTGCTCTTGTTGCATCCCATCCACACTCCAAGGCTTGACGTCCCATTCAGATACAAGAGAAGTCTCTCCACCATGCGCCAGTGATGATCCTTTGGGACTTGCATATGCTGGCTCACTTGGTTCACCGCAAAGCATATGTCTGGTCGTGTGATTGTGAGGTAGATAAGCTTCCCTACTAGCTTCCTGTACAGCTTTGGATCATGAAAGGCCTTGCTGTCTTCAATCTCCCCCTCACGTGGAACCTTGTATCCATCTTCAAGAGGCATCTTTGCTGTCTTGTCTCCTTGTATACCTGCATCTTTCAAAAGATCAAGTGTATACTTCCTTTGGGAAATGAACAATCCTTCCTTAGATCTACACAACTCAATTCCAAGGAAGTATTTCATTTCCCCTAAGTCTTTGATTTCAAACACAGATTTCAAAAACTCCTTTGTGGCTTTTATACCAGCCTTATCACTACCTGTTATGATAATGTCATCAACATATACAAGTAGACAGATGATACCTGAAGGTGTAGTGAGAGTGAAGAGGGTGTGATCCAACTCTGACTTCTTGAACCCACGCCCATTCAGAGTAGTGCTCAGCTTGTTGTACCATGCTCTAGGTGATTGCTTTAACCCATAGATTGCCTTCTTGAGTCTCAATACATTCCCTGGTTTCACCAGATGCTCTAGGCCTGGTGGTGGATGCATATACACTTCATCCTCTAGCTCTCCTTGAAGAAAGGCATTCTTCACATCCATCTGCCAAAGCTCCCACTCAAGGTTCACAGCAAGAGACAATACAATCCTTATTGTATGTAGCTTGGCAACAGGAGCAAAGGTGTCAATGTAGTCTTCCCCATATGTTTGAGTGTATCCTCTAGCCACCAGTCTTGTCTTCTTTCTCTCAATGGTTCCATCAGGTAGATACTTAATGGTGAATATCCACTTGCTGGTTACTGCCTTCTTTCCTTTTGGTAACTCACTTTCAAACCAAGTGTCATTCTTTATCATGGCATTTGCTTCATCTCCAACAGATTCCTTCCAATCTTGATGTAGCATTGCTTCTTCATATGATCTTGGTATACTGCTTTCATCTAGGCTCATCATGAATGCGCAATGCTCCTTTGGATAACAAGCAAATGAACACACAGCTTGAGAAGGATGCTCCACAGCCTGGGCATTGTAGTACACTCTCGTGTTTACCCAGTTGGAAGCATCTCTCTTCAGCCGTGTGCTTCTCCTTAATGGTACCTCAGCTGGTGCTTGCTCTGGTGCTTCTACTTCAGTAGCTTCCACTCCTCCTTGTTCTGGTAGCTCATTAGGCTCTTCATTACTTGGTTCAGCTCCACCTTGATCAGGATGATCCGCAAAATCTTGATTCTCATCCGGCTCAATTCCATTCCCTCCCTCATGATCAAGGTGAGATGGTTCTTCAGCTTCTTGTCTTTCAGATGACTGATTCTCTGTCGACTCCTGGGACATTCCAATTCCAAGACCTTCTAGTATCTGTCTCAAGCTTGTAGCTCTATCTGAAGGTTGTGAAAGATCCTCCAGCTCTTTCCAATCTTTATCTTCATAGTAGCTCTTCTCTTCAAAGAACTTGACATCTCTTGATACAAGAACTCTCCTTGACTCAGGAACAAAGCACTTGTATCCCTTCTGTGTGGTTGAGTATCCTATCATCATAGCTTTGATACTCTTTGCTTCCAGCTTGTTTCTCATCTCTCCCGGGATAAGAACATAGCTTACACACCCAAACACTCTTAGGTGATCTAGGACTGGCTTGCTGTTGTTGAGAACTTCATAAGGAGCTTTATCTTCCAGGATCTTGGTTGGAATCCTATTGATTAGGTAGCAAGCCGTGATCACAGCATCACTCCAGAATCTCTTTGGCACTCTCATCTGGAACATCATTGATCTAGCCACTTCCATAAGATGTCTGTTCTTCCTCTCAGCCACTCCATTTTGTTGAGGTGTATAAGGGCAACTCGTTTGATGGAGTATCCCATGTTGAGCTAGATGGTTCTTGAATGCATGGCCAGTATACTCTCCACCATTATCAGACCTGAAAATCTTAATCTTGGCATTATACTGGTTAGAAACATATAATTGAAAGTTTCTAAATGCATCTAGAACCCTATCCTTTGTTTTAATTAGTGTTATCCAGGTGTATTTGGATTTCTCATCTATGAATGTGACAAAGTATTTGTAATTGTCCCTCGATAAGCATGGAGCAGTCCATACATCAGAATGAACAAGATCAAAGCATTTATCATAGATAGTAGTAGATCTTTTGAACACAGTCTTACAATGTTTTCCCAAAATACAAGCTTCACACTCATTATTTTTAAACATGACACCTGGTAACATTAAGCTTAAGGCTCTAACATGTGGATGTCCTAGCCTAGAATGCCACAATGCACCTCTACTTAAAACGGAACTCAACAAGCAACTAGAACTAGAAATGAAAGAAAGGTCTTCAAGTAAATAAAGGTCTCCTTTGGTTACTCCTTGCCCAATCAACTTACTGCTTTCAATATCCTGAAATTTCACATCATTAGGACTGAAAATAACATTGCATTGAAGATCATTGGTACACCTCTTAACAGATAATAGATTAGAAGTAAACTCAGGCATGTACAAAGCTTTAGAATCCTTATTAAACAGTTTCAAGTCTCCTACACCTCTAATAGGAATTCTATCACCATTTGCAATCATTACATGTCCATGAGCCGGTTCTATGTTCTTTATAAGGCTATCATCACTTATCATATGGTGTGAAGCACCTGAATCAATAATCAATGGTTTTATTCCTTGAGCAATATGATTCCTAGGTGATTCTTTTACCATTTTCAGTTTATCAATGAGATCAAGCAATGTGGATTCATTTCTAGACATCCTATCAGCAGCAAAAGTTGTATATCTACCTTGTTCATTTCCCATTCTATCAAAGTTTCCTAGCAAGCTATCACAAGTTCTAGGCAAGACATGAGCAGTATAAGAATAACCAAGGGCGTTACCAGACTCCTTAAGGGCTTTGATCAAGGCATCAATGTCTGACTTCTTGATCACCTCATGATCCATGTTCTTCACAGCTACTTGGTGGTGAGAGGTTAAGGCTCTTCCTTCACTTTCACCCGCAAGACCAGATGAGCCAGCTCCTGATGCGCCAGCTTCACTTGTCTCTGCAGAAAGGTGAGCTCTTCCCTCTCTCTCCTTGTTGAACTTGGCCGGCTTCAAATGGGGGTGTAGGATCCAGCACTGACTCCTCTTGTGTCCCGGCTTCTTGCAATGGTCACAGTTTCCACTGAACTTCCTTTCCTCTCCACGGTAAGCAGCCTTGTTTGCTTGGATTGCTTCAGCCTTGTTGGACAGAGCCATGTCTCCTTTCCCTCAAAACATACCAAGTGACCCCTCTTCCTTCTGAATTTGCGCACACACTTCCTCCATGGATGGAAGACTCGGCATCCTCAACATGTGCTTGATCACATCATTGAATGGAGGATCTAGTGTCAACAGCAATCCAAACACCTGATCCTGCTCCCTCCTCTCCATGAGTAGCTCTTGATCCGCGGTGCTTGGCCTCAATGATTCAAGCTCAGACCACAAGGATCTATACTTGCCCAAATGCTTGGTGAACTCTTCCCCATCTTGTACCAGTGTGTTGATGGCCTTCTTAATCTCAAACACACGGTTCAGATTGGTAACGTTCCCAAAGTTCTTCTGGAGTACCTCCCACAGGTGTTTTGGAGTCTCGCAGTAGCTGTAGGCCTCCAAGAGATGCTCTTCAAGAGACCCTTGTAGCACTGAAAGCACCATCAAGTCTTCTTGAATCCACTTCTTCTCGGCCGCAGCAACTTGATCTCCCACACCCTCATCTCCTTCTCCGTCTTTAGCCACTGGCTTGGTTGCATCATCCGTGATGTGACTCCACAGCCCTAGCCTCCCAATGGCTGTCTTCACCAGCCTTGACCACAACAGGTAGTTACTACCACCCTTCAACGCAACAGGAACCGTAATGACCTTGTAGTTTCCCTCCATCTTGCTTTGTTAGAACCGAAAAGAAAGTATGAACTAGTATGAACTGAAGCTGAAGAACACTCTAAATCTCAATACCAAAGCCAACCTGGCTCTGATACCATATGATTTTAGAGAGTTGAACAGGTATTGAGAGATTTAGAGAAAGATTAAAGTGAGATGAGATGATTTATGAAATGTAGAAGAGAAACATGATGAACTAGAGAGAGAATATGATGAACTCGTGTTAATCATTAATCAAGACAGAGTTTACAATATATAGAGAGAGACATTAGGGTATTCAGAAGCACTAAGCATGTGAGGTCAAGGATAAGGTTGCTTTAATTTGAATGTAAACCAATGGGGATGATCACACGCTTAAGGCATCTTTGGGTGAGACTCCTTTTGCCTTTACAGCCTGTGCCAGACTGTCAGGATAAGCCGCGGTCACTCTATCCATCCAAACAGTCATATCTTCTATGGTAAATCCCCTTTGGCCGTTTACCTCTCTTACCCGGGTAACTTCTCTTCTTGGCCGAGTTATGGATCGACCCGGACAGTACGGACGGTACGGCCAGTACGGCCTCTTGTACGGCCTGGTCGATCCCTAACCTTCCTTCCCTTTGCCTCCACATTCTCACATCCTTAACTCCCTAAGCCATCTTCTCACATATTGATCAACTCATTTCAACACACACCACTCTCACTTGATCTCTCAAAGTTTCAAGTTTGAATCTTCAAGAGAAAAACGCCAAGAACTCAGATTGAAATCAACCTGGCTCTGATACCATATCACTTTTGAGTGATGAAAAAGATAATATGAGTTTAGATAGGAATAGAGAAGAGATTAGAGTAGATTTAAGAGATTAAGAGACTAATGGAGAATCATTGTCAAATGTGTAGAGAGATTGATTTGTTTAGAACTGTCTACCTTGTATTAATCATGAGTGTCAACAATATATAGTGAGGCTACAATAGGTTAAGGGTTTCGCAAATGGTCACTATTGTAAGGGATAAGAAGTTGCTTTAATTTAAACTCTCCAATAAGCTTCTCCTTTGTGATAAAGCACCTTTAGCCTTATCCAGCTCTTGACAGCCTGGCTAAGCTCTTCCTTATCCTCTCCAAACGGTCACACTCGCCAGTAGTTACCCCAAGTAACTTCTCCTTTCACTCCTAAGTTACTTGATCATGGTAACTTCAATCTGGTCGAGGTGTGGGTGACTTTAACCTGTACGGCCTGTACGGTCAGTACGGATGGTACGGCTTGGGTCGACTCCAACTCTCCCATCTCCTTCCCTTTACTCCATCTTAGCCTCCTTATCTCATGACTTCATATTAACACTTCTTGCAGTGATCACAACTCCCATTGAACCTCCTTTCCTCAAACTTCCCATGCGCAGCCGCAGCCTTGTTTGCTTGTGGAGCTTCACTACCTTCCTCTTGAGTTGCTTGGCTTGCAAGGGAAAGGTCTCCTTTCTTTGCAAACAACCCAATGGAGCCTTGCTCCTTCTGAATCCGCGCACACACATCCTCAAGATCAGGTAGAGTGTCTTCTCTAAGTAGGTGCTGGATGAGACCGTTGTAAGCCGGGTTCAGCGTGAGGAGTAGCCCAAAGACCTTGTCTTGCTCTCTCCTCTTGTTAAGCTCATCAGCATCCGTTGTGCTTGGCCTAAGCATCTCCATCTCGGACCAGAGACTCCTGAATCTCCCTAGATGCTTGGTGAACTCCATGTCTTCTTGTACAAGGTTGTTAATGGCTTGCTTCACTTCAAACACTCGGCTTAGGTTTGACGTGTTGCCATACACCTTCTTCAAAGTATCCCACAGCTCTTTAGCAGACTCACAGTAGCTGTATGCATCCAGAATAGCCGGCCCAAGTGACGCATGAAGCACAGACATCACCAGCATGTCCTCTTGATGCCACTTCTCTTCCGCCTTGCTTGCAGCCTCACCATCATCCTCTCCTTGAGTGATGAGTTTTGGAGCTTCTCCGGGGGTGATGTGCTTCCACAACCCCTTGCTTCCCACCGTGGTTCTCACCATCCGAGACCACACCACGTAGTTGGTTCCCTTGAAACACACAGCTACCTTCATGTTCATGTTCATCCCACTCTCCATGTTGAATGATGAACCCTCTAAGCTTCAGAAACTTTATCTTGAGTTGAATGACTTGTAGAAACCTTCACAGCCCCGATCTTCAACCCACACAGCTTCAGATGACACACCACAACCAGTCTTGAACTTGAAAAGTACCCAGAAACTCTCAAACACACAAGAACACACAAGAGTTTCTTCAAAGCTTCAACCTTGAGGCTTCAAAGAATCTCACACGACCTCAGGCTCTCACTAACCTGGCTCTGATACCATATCACTTTTAGTGATGTTTAGAGTGATCTGAGTATTTAGGAAAGATTAGAAGAGATTTAGAGAAGATTAAAGTATGAAATGAGATTAAGAGTCTAAAGTAAGAACTAGAGAGAGACTAAGAGAGACTCATAACTTTCTTCTCTTGATTAATGACATGAGTTTACAATATAGAGAGAGGCGACATTAGGGACTAGGGTTTAGGAAACTACACTATTACAAGGGATAAGCTTTTGCTTTTAATTCAAATGATCCAATAAGCTTCCTCCTTAAGGATAAGGTTCCTTTTGCTTTATGCCAACCGCGGACAGGCTGTCATGTGCGCTCCCTTCTTCCTTTTGCAACAGTCTGATCGGATAAGGATAAGCAAGGCTTCTTCTCAACACACAAAGTTACCTAAGTAACTTTGGTTCACCGAGGTCAAGTTACCTTGCCCAATCTGTACGGCCTAGTACGGCTTCTGTACGGCCTTGCCCAATCCTCTCCTAACTCCATTTCCCTTAGCTCCTCAAGTCATCTCTTCTCATATACTGAACTCATCTTAACAGCTGCTCACGTTGAATGCAAGCTACAGTGGTCTTATCCAGCACATGCTATGGTCTGAGAAGCTGCCTGACCTTGAAGAGGTGTGCGCTAAGATACAGAAGGAGCAGGGCTCAATGGGTTTGTTTGGAGGCAAGGGAGACTTATCTCTTGCAAATGCTGTGCAACCTGACCGGGAAGAGCCTCCACAAGCCAACAAAGCTGGTTACAACAAGTATGAGGATAGGAAGTTCAATGGGAATTGTGATCACTGCAAGAAGCATGGACACAAGTAGAGTCAGTGCTGGATACTCCATCCCCACTTGAAGCCGGCTAAGTTCATGAAGGAGAGAGAGGCAAAAGCTCACATGACTGAAGGATCAAGCGGAGCAGGGCCATCTAATCGTGGAGCTGAAGTGGAGAACCGTGAAGGAGATGGAAAGGCTTTGGTGACCTACACTGGAGCTATCAACCCCCGAGGCAATGATCAAGACTTCATCAGGAGATCCGAGATGGATGCACTCTTCAAAATGCTCAAGGATAATGGTAAGATTCATGGGTATTCATTTGGTGCTTCTATGATTGCTAGAACTATATAAATGACTCCTAATGTGGCTGAGATTGCTAGGATTGATAGTAAGACTGGAATTGAGCATTGCATTGATAGAAATGCTAGGATGAATGCATATAGATCACAAATTAGCATCTGCCATAGTGCTAGCAATACATCCAAACCATTGATTATAGATTCAGGTGCATCTCATCATATGATTAGTGACACCAACCTGATTAAGGATATAGAACCTACTAATGGATGTGTGATGATTGCAAATGGGGATAAGATACCTATTAAGGGAATAGGAAACTTAAAGCTATTTGATAAAAACACTAGAGCATTTTACATTCCGGAATTCACATCAAACCTACTTTCAGTTAAGAAATGCACTACTGATTTGAATTGCAATGTTATATTCAGTCCTAATGATGTGAAGTTTCAGGATATTGAGAGCAGCCAATTGATTGGAAAAGGAGTTACAAAGGGAGACTTATACATGCTTGAGAAGCTTGATCCTGTTTCCAATTATAACTGCTCATTTACTTCTGCTTCTAGTTTAAATAAAAATGCATTGTGGCATGCTAGATTAGGTCATCCCCATGAGAGGGCTTTAAACTTGATGTTACCAGGTGTTGAAGCTTACATGATCCAAGAGAGCTTGGTGGTTACTCTAGAAGAAGAGGAAGCAGCCAAGACTCAGTAAGAGAAGTTGTATCTCCAAGAAGAGGCTGATCTGATGTGTCCGAGCACTTTAACCTAACAAGAGGTTAGGTGAAAGGGGGAGAGATCAAGATCAGGCAGTAAGGAGAGTACAAGGCGTGGGATGATTGTAGAGGCCATGATCCAGAGTCTTTGTGTCCCTTACATTGTTGGTAAGGCACAAAGACTCACTGGCCAATCCCTAGGCCTTGGAGACTTTACTCTTTTTCCCTCATCAAGGTTTTGTCCCAAAGGGTTTTCCTTGGTGAGGTTTTTAATGAGGAAGTTCTTCAAGGTTCCAGGCTTGACTTAGGATCAGCTAAAGTCAAGCTTGAGGGGGAGTGTTAACTTGAAGAGAAGAAGTGGAGAAGCAAAAGTGATGAGTTGAGTTGGTGCTTGTGCAAAGACATGGCAAGATCTTCAGAGATTGTATGTTAAGGCTTTGGGAGAGTCTTAAGGCTTCAGAAGTGGTCTGATGAGTGTGCAAAGATAGGGTTAAGTCCAGGAGGGACTTAGACACCATTTAGAGAAGATTTGGGTCAGACAGTAACTCCAAAGTTACCACAGTAACTTTGGAGAGTTACCACAGTAAGATTGGAGAAGTTTGGGCAAGTTGGTATAAAAGTGAATAGTGAATCACTAGTCACTATTCAGGTTGACTATTCACTATTTGGGTCACTATTCAGGATGTGAAGAGTGCATAGTGTATGGATAAGGCACCAAGGTTTGAATCTAGTCAAAGGGAATCAAGAAGATGCTGTGTGGAGCTGATTGGTTACTTTGGGGCATGGACAGGCTGGCTGTTGCTGTAAAGGAAGAGCAGCCACGACCATGCACCTAGACTGATCTGTGGATAGATACAAAGAAGCCTAAGGAGAGCCAATCACAGCACAGCCTTGTTTGAATTAAAGTGAGGAGCCAGCTTAGCTTATCCAATCAGCACACATCACTCAGATTACAACAAGACCAACTCATCCTCACCATCCATTCCCCTTAAGTTATTTCTATCCATTAGATATAGGTTTATGAGTTTGCAAGAGTGTAAAACCTATATAAAGACCCTTATGGGCGTGTCTAGCTCTCTTAAGAGAGTATGGGGGTTTTCCCATCTCCTTCATAAATATAAAAGTGTGTTCTTGATCAGATTCCCTTAATCTACCCCTTTCTTAGTCTCTAATCTCTTAATCTCTCTAAGTCTCTTTGTTTCTGATTCAAGTTCATACTAGTTTCATCAGACCTCTTATTCAACTAGTTCAAGACCTTATTCTTTGCCTCTAATGGCTTCTCATACACATACACAGCCAGAGCTCTCAAATCTCATATGGTATCAGAGCCAGGTTCATCAGAACCTGAGCTGAGCTTCCGCAAATCCACATCTCTCATCTCAGCTCAAACCAAACCCTTGAAGACATTACCAGCCAATTTCAGTTCTTGAAGAAGAAAAAAAGCTTGAAGCGTGGAGTGTTCTCCTTATCTCTCAACCATGCCTGTCTTTACCTGATGGAGAGTGTCTCTTTGGAAGCAGAGGAGGATGGAGAGGCGTCATGAACCTCAAGCCAAAGCTCCTTGTCCAAGAGCTTATCACATCCGGATACAAGAAAGATGAAGCTAAGAGAAGCCGGTTTGAAGTATGAAGAAAGGAGGGGTCTTTGGGTGTGAGAAACAAGAAGGAGGCCATGGACTGAAGGAGAAGGAGGTGGGTGACGATCCAGACTCCTAAATCCAACCAAATCATGGCCAGATTGCCTTTGGAGGCTTAAGGAACCAACCTGGTTCCTTGTGTAAGCTATTACTATCCCTTCTTGATAATGAGCTTGTGTTGTGTTATTGCCTGGTTAGTGTGATGTGTATTGATTGAAAAACCCTGAGGATAATGTGTGATTGCTAAATATAATTAGTTGAATCTGTCCCAGGATGCTTTAAAGGCTTGTTTAGTGTTTAAAGAGTAAAATGCTTGCTCCTGTTAAGTAATGAGTTTGCTAAATGTGAAATGATATTGTTTGAAGCTCATGAACTGAAAACAGATTGAAAGTAATGCATTGTCTGATGATAAGTGATGATAGTAATGCTTAGCCTAAGTTATAAATGAATGTGTGATGAATTGTATTGTTGCATTCATGAATTAAAACTGATTAGGGTTAGTGCATACTGTCAAATGGCTGTCTTACATTGAAGCATTAGATTCATGTCTAAATGCTGAGTAAAGAAGCTTTAAAAATTGCCTAAGTAGCTTGTATTGAATCTGCTAGGATCATGCTAGTGCTTAGAGAGTTTGGTTTGCTTGCAAAGATTAGAACTTGAAAATGTCTAGTTTAATCTGTTGCATTGCTTAAAGACATTGGTGTTCAAACTTGATGATGCATCAAGGGTTGACCCAATGCACTTGTGTCTTATCTTTGCTGGAGTTTGAGTGATGTTTCAGGTTCACAAGAGGTGTTCTTGGTTCACCATCCATCCGAGTTGAAAGAGGAAGACTTTGCCCATTGTGTGGAGCAATGGAGAGTTGAGAAAGAAGTGGTGATGCGCCACTGGTGAGAAGTTTCTCTGAAGCTCACTTGCAAGCTTGGACTTATAATCAATCCAAGCTTGAGGAGGGGAGTTTAGTGAGCTTCCAAGCGATCCAAAAAAGTCCATTGCAAGCATCTGAAGAAGGAGCCATCCGGGCTTAGGCTGTGGCGAGTCTATTCAAGAGAGTACTCAAACTAAGACAGAGTACTCTTGGCTGTGAGAAGATGAAGGCAACTCTATCAAGGCGGCTTCTAGTGTGAAGTGATTGGAGAGATAGCTGAAGCTTCCACAAGCATTCCATGAAGATGGCAAGATCAGAAGAGAAGCGGCAATGTGTGTGTGAGGATCATGAAGCAATCCATTCAAGCTTGTTCCTGTGATAGTCTCAAGCTTGAGGGGGAGTGTTGAAGCTTACATGATCCAAGAGAGCTTGGTGGTTACTCTAGAAGAAGAGGAAGCAGCCAAGACTCAGTAAGAGAAGTTGTATCTCCAAGAAGAGGCTGATCTGATGTGTCCGAGCACTTTAACCTAACAAGAGGTTAGGTGAAAGGGGGAGAGATCAAGATCAGGCAGTAAGGAGAGTACAAGGCGTGGGATGATTGTAGAGGCCATGATCCAGAGTCTTTGTGTCCCTTACATTGTTGGTAAGGCACAAAGACTCACTGGCCAATCCCTAGGCCTTGGAGACTTTACTCTTTTTCCCTCATCAAGGTTTTGTCCCAAAGGGTTTTCCTTGGTGAGGTTTTTAATGAGGAAGTTCTTCAAGGTTCCAGGCTTGACTTAGGATCAGCTAAAGTCAAGCTTGAGGGGGAGTGTTAACTTGAAGAGAAGAAGTGGAGAAGCAAAAGTGATGAGTTGAGTTGGTGCTTGTGCAAAGACATGGCAAGATCTTCAGAGATTGTATGTTAAGGCTTTGGGAGAGTCTTAAGGCTTCAGAAGTGGTCTGATGAGTGTGCAAAGATAGGGTTAAGTCCAGGAGGGACTTAGACACCATTTAGAGAAGATTTGGGTCAGACAGTAACTCCAAAGTTACCACAGTAACTTTGGAGAGTTACCACAGTAAGATTGGAGAAGTTTGGGCAAGTTGGTATAAAAGTGAATAGTGAATCACTAGTCACTATTCAGGTTGACTATTCACTATTTGGGTCACTATTCAGGATGTGAAGAGTGCATAGTGTATGGATAAGGCACCAAGGTTTGAATCTAGTCAAAGGGAATCAAGAAGATGCTGTGTGGAGCTGATTGGTTACTTTGGGGCATGGACAGGCTGGCTGTTGCTGTAAAGGAAGAGCAGCCACGACCATGCACCTAGACTGATCTGTGGATAGATACAAAGAAGCCTAAGGAGAGCCAATCACAGCACAGCCTTGTTTGAATTAAAGTGAGGAGCCAGCTTAGCTTATCCAATCAGCACACATCACTCAGATTACAACAAGACCAACTCATCCTCACCATCCATTCCCCTTAAGTTATTTCTATCCATTAGATATAGGTTTATGAGTTTGCAAGAGTGTAAAACCTATATAAAGACCCTTATGGGCGTGTCTAGCTCTCTTAAGAGAGTATGGGGGTTTTCCCATCTCCTTCATAAATATAAAAGTGTGTTCTTGATCAGATTCCCTTAATCTACCCCTTTCTTAGTCTCTAATCTCTTAATCTCTCTAAGTCTCTTTGTTTCTGATTCAAGTTCATACTAGTTTCATCAGACCTCTTATTCAACTAGTTCAAGACCTTATTCTTTGCCTCTAATGGCTTCTCATACACATACACAGCCAGAGCTCTCAAATCTCATACCAGGTGTGGTTTTTGAAAATAATAAGTGTGAAGCTTGCATTTTAGGCAAGCATTGTAAGAATGTGTTTCCAAGAACATCTACTGTTTATGAAAATTGCTTTGATTTGATTCATACTGATGTGTGGACTGCACCTAGTTTTTCTAGAGATAATCATAAGTATTTTGTCACATTCATTGATGAAAAATCTAAATACACCTGGTTAACACTCATGCCATCAAAAGATAGGGTGATAGATGCATTCAAGAACTTTCAAGCTTATGTGACTAACCATTATCATGCTAGGATTAAAATTTTGAGATCAGATAATGGAGGAGAGTACACAAGCTATGCGTTCAAGAGTCATCTAGATCACCATGGAATCCTTCATCAAACAAGCTGTCCCTACACACCACAACAGAATGGTGTAGCTGAGAGGAAGAACAGGCACTTGATGGAAGTGGCTCGGTCACTGATGTTCCAAGCTAATGTACCTAAGAGATTCTGGAGTGATGCTGTATCCACTGCGTGCTACCTAATCAACAGGATGCCTACAAAGGTGTTGAAGGATCAAGCACCATTTGAAGTCCTGAACAAGCGCAAGCCATCCTTGGAATACATGAGAGTGTTTGGATGCTTATGCTATGTTCTAGTACCAGGAGAGTTGAGGAACAAGCTAGAAGCAAGGAGCAGAAAGGCAATGTTCATTGGCTACTCAACAACTCAAAAAGGATATAAGTGTTATGATCCAGAAGCTAGAAGGGTACTTGTTTCTAGAGATGTGAAGTTCATTGAAGAAAGAGGATACTATGAGGAGAAGAATCAAGAAGATTTGAAGGATCTCACATCAGATAAGGCTGGAGTCTTAAGAATCATTTTGGAAGGTCTCGGTATCAAGATGAACCAGGATCAATCCACAAGAAGTGGAAGACAAGAAGAGAGCTCAACTGCACCAAGTGGAGCTGCTCAAACACCTCACCTTGATCATGAGGGGGGAAGTGAACCTGAAACTCAAGAAAATGGCCAAGAAGGAGTCGGCTTGAGTGAGGAAGAAGGAGAGTTCAACTCAGGTTCTCATCATCAAGGTGAGCAAAGCCAAGGAGAGGAAGAACATCAGAGTGAAGCACAAGAACCGCATACACAAGATGAGCCGGTTCAAGAGCAAGAACAACCAGTATTGAGGAGAAGCAAAAGGCTGAGAAAGGATCCTTCCTCTTGGGTAAACACGCGAGTGTACTACAATGCCCAAGCTGTGGAGCATCCTTCTCAAGCTGTGTGCTCCTTTGCTCAATACCCTGAAGAACATTGTGCTTTTATGGTAAACTTGGATGAGAATTACATTCCAAGAAGCTATGAAGAAGCAATCATGGATAAGGAATGGAAGGAATCAGTTGGAGCTGAGGCAGGAGCTATGATCAAGAATGATACATGGTATGAGAGTGAGTTGCCAAAAGGGAAGAAGGCTGTGACTAGTAGATGGATCTTCACAATCAAATATAAGGCTGATGGAACAGTTGAGAGGAAGAAGTCAAGACTGGTTGCAAGAGGTTTCACTCAAACTTATGGAAAAGATTATATTGAGACCTTTGCGCCAGTAGCTAAACTACACACAATCCGGATTGTATTGAGCTTAGCTGTGAACCTTGGATGGGGCTTATGGCAAATGGATGTGAAGAATGCATTTCTACAAGGAGAGCTGGAGGATGAAGTGTATATGCATCCGCCTCCAGGCTTGGAACACTTAGTGAAGAGAGGGAATGTGTTGAGACTGAAGAAAGCTATCTATGGACTGAAGCAATCACCAAGAGCTTGGTACAACAAGCTGAGTACTACTCTGAATGGCCGAGGCTTTAAAAAGTCTGAACTAGACCACACCCTCTTCACTCTCACTACTCCCTCAGGTATGATTGCACTCCTTGTGTATGTTGATGATATCATTATCACAGGAAGTGATAAGGAAGGTATCATAGCAACCAAGGAGTTCCTTAAATCCATGTTTGAGATTAAAGACTTGGGAGAAATGAAATACTTTCTTGGAATTGAGATATGTAGATCCAAGGAAGGTTTGTTCATGTCCCAAAGGAAGTATACACTTGATCTTTTGAAAGGTGCAGGTGCTTATGGAGGCAAGACAGCAAGGATGCCTATGGAGGATGGCTACAAAGTCCCACGAGAGGGGGAGATTGAAGACAGCAAACCTTATCAGGATCCTAAACTCTATAGAAAGCTAGTTGGCAAATTGATTTACCTTACCATAACTAGGCCTGACATTTGCTTTGCTGTGAATCAGGTGAGTCAACACATGCAAGTGCCTAAGGAACATCATTGGCGCATGGTGGAAAGGATCTTGATGTATCTCAACGGCTCACCAGATCAAGGAGTATGGATGGGTTGCAATGGGAGCACTGAAGTGGTTGGATACTGTGATGCGGATTGGGCTGGTGATAGAGCAGACAGGAGATCAACCACAGGCTATTGCACATTCATTGGAGGCAACTTGGTTACTTGGAAGAGTAAGAAGCAGAAGGTGGTGTCTTGCTCAAGTGCAGAAGCTGAGTATAGAGCTATGCTGAAGCTGACCAACGAGCTGGTGTGGATCAAGGGTATCTTGAAGCATTTAGAGATTGATCAAACCACGCCAATGACAATGCATTGTGATAACCAAGCTGCCATCCACATTGCCTCCAACTCGGTGTTTCATGAGAGAACCAAGCACATTGAAGTGGATTGCCACAAGGTGAGGCAGATGATCATCTTAGGAGTCATCTTGCCATGCTACACAAGGAGTGAAAGTTGGCTGATGTGTTCACCAAGGCTGCAAAACAGAAGACAATGGAGTCCATTCACATCAGGTTGGGCCTCATTGATCTTGGGAAGAGAAGGAGCTGATCCCCTTTGGCTGTGAGGTCTTTACTCTTTTTCCCTTATCAAGGTTTTATCCCAATGGGTTTTCCTTGGTAAGGTTTTTAATGAGGAAGATCTCATAGCTGTCCAAGCTTAGACTTTCACAAAGCTAAGCTTGAGGGGGAGTGTTGATCAGAGTTAAGTATATGAGAAGAGGAGCTAAGGGAGTTAAGGCATTAGAGGAAGAGATGAAGTATGGAAGAAGAGGTGAGTTTGGGTTGAGTGATCCGTACAAGGCCGTACAGGCCGTACCATCCGTACATAGGACATCAACCAAACTCACCAAGGTAAAGATA
Source organism: Brassica rapa (assembly GCF_000309985.2). NCBI lineage: Eukaryota > Viridiplantae > Streptophyta > Magnoliopsida > Brassicales > Brassicaceae > Brassica > Brassica rapa. Next base: position 149,225 of record NW_022610674.1, read on the forward strand.
AGTTACCAAGGTAACTTAGTGGAGAGGAGGATAAGCTTTGGAGTGGATAAGACCGCGGAGGAAGAAGGGATGAGGCACGGACTGACAGTCTGGCATGGACTGGAAAGTAAACAGCATCTATGGGAAGATGCTAGATGCCTCACACACTTGGAGAAGCTCATTGGCCGGATTCAAATATAGGCTCCTCCTCCTTTTGACTTCACATGCTTTCCTTATCCTTTGTAATCGAAAACCCTAAGCTCACCTTACTATATATTTTAACTCAAGATCATTAATAAAGATTAGACAGTTCTAAACAATCTTTCTCTTTACTCATTTCAGTATGATTCTCCATTAGTCTCTAAGTAGTCTCTTAATCTCCTATTCTTCTTCTCTAATCCTTTCTAAACTCAGATAATCTTTTACATTCCTAAAAGTCATACATGGTATAACAAGCTGAGCACTACCTTAAATGGGCGTGGGTTCAAGAAGTCTGAATTGGATCACACTCTCTTCACTCTCACTACACCCTCAGGTATCATCTGTCTACTTGTATATGTTGATGACATTATCATAACAGGTAGTGATAAGGCTGGTATAAAGGCCACAAAGGAGTTTTTGAAATCTGTGTTTGAAATCAAAGACTTAGGAGAAATGAAATACTTCCTTGGAATTGAGTTGTGTAGATCTAAGGAAGGATTGTTCATTTCCCAAAGAAAGTACACACTTGATCTTTTGAAAGATGCAGGTATACAAGGAGATAAGACAGCAAAGATGCCTCTTGAAGATGGATACAAGATTCCACGTGAGGAGGAGATTGAAGATAGCAAGGCCTTTCATGATCCAAAGCTATACAGGAAGCTGGTTGGGAAGCTCATCTACCTCACTATCACACGACCAGATATTTGCTTTGTTGTAAACCAAGTAAGCCAGCATATGCAAGTCCCAAAGGATCATCACTGGCGCATGGTGGAGAGACTGCTCTTGTATCTGAACGGAACATCAAGCCTTGGAGTTTGGATGGGATGCAACAAGAGTACTGAAGTAGTGGGATATTGTGATGCGGATTGGGCTGGAGATAGAGCAGACAGAAGATCAACCACCGGCTACTGTACATTCATTGGAGGCAACTTGGTGACTTGGAAAGGCAAGAAACAGAAGGTGGTGTCTTGTTCAAGTGCTGAAGCTGAGTATAGAGCAATGCTGAAGCTTACCAATGAGTTGGTATGGATCAAAGGGATCTTGAAGCATTTGGAGATAGAGCAAGCAGCTCCAATGACTATGCATTGTGATAATCAAGCGGCTATACACATTGCAACCAACTCAGTCTTCCATGAGAGAACCAAGCACATTGAAGTTGATTGCCACAAGGTGAGGCAGATGATTGTCTTGGGAGTAATCTTGCCATGCTATACAAGGAGTGAGGATCAGTTAGCTGATGTCTTTACCAAAGCCGCGAGACAGAAGACCATGGAGTCCATTCACATCAGGCTAGGACTCGTGGATCTCACACCAAGTGGCTAAGTCCCCTTAGCCATGAGTTCTTCACTCTTTTTCCCTCATCAAAGTTTTGTCCCAATGGGTTTTCTTTGGTGAGGTTTTTAATGAGGAAGATCTCATGGCCTTTCCAAGCTTAGCTTTGCAAGAGTCTAAGCTTGAGGGGGAGTGTTAAATAAAAGGAGAGAAGAGACATCAAGGTGAAGGCATGAAGGGATGAGAGGATTCTGAATAAGGAATCAGTACATGAGGGATGTCCGTACAAGCCAAGGCCGTACAAGGGAGGCCGTACACTTAGGGAAAGAGGATCATCCTAAAGTTACCCAAGTGGAGTTAACTTGAGAGATTAACCATGTTACAGCCTTATCCTGATCAGTCCGTTGAGGGAAGAAGACCAGCGCATCTCTAGCTGTTCCAGGCTGTAAAGCAAACAGCATCTTGGTCTTAGATGCCAAGATACCAAAGGGTGTAGGCTCTCCCATTGGATCATTTCAAATGGACGCTCCTCTTCCCCTTTGACTCCACATGCTTATGATTTCCCTAATGTTTAACCTAGTGTCTCTCTCCCTTACTATATAACTTGTACTCTGATTGATTAATAAGATAACACGAGTTTATGAGTCTCTCTCTCTAGTGTTGAGTTGAGTTTAGTATATGAGTATGGAGAGAAGAGGAGTTGAAGAGAAGAAGAGATGGAGAACCTAAGGGAGTTTGGGAGTGGATGGTACGGACGTCCGTACAAGGCCGTACTGACCGTACAAGGCCGTACCATCCAGCATCGACCAAGACTTACCTTGCATCACCCAAGTAACACGGTAACTGAGGAGAAGTTACTTTGGGGACTTAAGGAGAAGGGATCAGACCGTTGAGTGGATAAGGGAAGAGCGTGCCAGGCTGGAACAGGCTGTAAAGAGGCAAAGCGTGTGAGCCTTATCATCCAATCATCCGGAAAGAAACCTTGACTCTACATGCTTCAATAGTGCCCATTTCGACTCTTGTAAACCCTTATGCTTTCCATATAAATATGTAACCTCACTCATTAATAAGATTAAGCAGTTCTGAGTCTCTCAAATCTCTTAAGACAATGATTCTCTCTTAGACACTAAACGGCTCTCTAGTTTCTTAATCTTTCATAAACTCTTTCTAATCTTTACTTAAACACTCACTCATATTCTGATTACTCTAAGGATCTCTTAATCTCATATGGTATCAGAGCCAGGTTCATTTGAATCTGGGGTTTGATCTTTAGAGAGTTACAAGCTAACGGCTTTGAAGCTACACACGAGTAGCTTTGAAGGTGGTGAAGCTGTGATACGTTCTAGTTGAAGCTGTGCTACGTTCTGTGTGTTTGCGTGATTCTAGACTCAAAGTTGGTGTGTACGAGATTCAAGAGTCAAGTTTTCAAGTCAAGCTGAGCAAAGATGGAACATGGGATGAACATGAGGATGAAGGTAGCGGTTACCTTCAAAGGTAGCAACTACCTGGTGTGCTCTCGGATGGTGAAGACTGCGGTGGGAAGTAAGGGTTTGTGGGGGCACATCACAACAAGGGAGGCTCCGAAACTCATTACTCAGGGAGGAGATCAAGAAGAGGTCTCCAATGAAGCGGCTGTGGAGAAATGGCAACAAGAAGACATGCTGGTGATGACGGTTCTACACGCATCCTTGGACCCAGCTATCTTGGATGCCTACAGCTACTGTGAATCAGCCAAAGAGCTGTGGGACACGCTGAAGAAGGTGTATGGGAACACTTTGAGATTTTAGAGATTTAAGAAGGTATTGAGAGATTAAGAAAGATTAAAGAGGAGTTTAGTGAAAGATTTAAACAAGTATCATAGTTTGAGAGTGATTAAGAGACTTTGAGATTTAAACTAGAGAGAGAGTAGAGAAAGAGTGATTCAATCTCGTTAATTATTAATCTGATGAGGTTACAACTTATATATAGTATGAGAGCTTAGGGTTTACAAGGTTTAAAGATAAGCTAAAGCATGTGGAGTCAACCAGGAGAGGAGCGCATATCATAAAGCATCCAATGAGCTTCTTCCCGCGTGTGAAGCATCTTGGATCTTTGACTAGGATGCTGACAGTCTGTCACAGCCTGGCACAGCCTGTCAGATGCGCTCCTCAAGCTCTCTCAACGGTCTGATCCAAGTATAGCATGGTAGAAGGTAAGAATGATCCGTTTACCCTCCTCTTGGTTAAACGGTCATGGTAACTTCTTCTTTACCTTGTACGGCCACCTTGTACGGCCTGTCCGTACACTCACATCCCTAACTTCATCCTCAAGTCTCTAACCTTCTCTAGCTTCATATCACATAGTTGCATCACCTCATTTCAACACTCCCCCTCAAGCTTAACCATGTGGAACAAGTTAAGCTTGGAAGGACCATGAGATCTTCCTCATTAAAAACCTTACCAAAGAAAACCCATTTGGGACAAAACTTTGATAAGGGAAAAAGAGTAAAGACCTCATGATCAGGGGACTATTCTATGGGTGTAAGATCAATGAGTCCTAACCTGATGTGTGTTGAGTTGAGCTGAGTATATGTATGAAGAGCTAAGGAGTTGAAGAGGAAAGGAGATGAGTACGGACGTCCGTACAAGGCCGTACAAGCCGTACAGTCCGTACCATCCAAGCCTCAACCAAAGTTACCTTGCACAAGTGAAACGGTAACTATGGAAGAGTTACTCAAGTGGAGAAGGATCAGACCGTTTAGGGATAAGGTAGAGCGCGCCTTGACAGGCTGGAACAGCTGGAAAGGCAAGAGCATCTCGGTCCAAGATGCTAGATACTCCGCGCATGTGGAGAAGCTAATTGGCTACTCCAAACGAGCTTATCCTCTCCTGATTGACCTCACATGCTTTAGTCCTCTCCTTGATTTCGAAAACCCTTGTATGCTCACACTATATATTGTAACTCATCAACACTAATAAAGATAATGCAGTTTGAGTCTCTCTAATCTCTTAGACACTATGGTTCTCTCTTAGACTCTAAACGATTCTCAAGTTACTTAGTCTTTCATAATCTCTTCTAAACTTCACCTAAAACTCTCACTTACATTCTAGTTACTCTAAAGATCTCTTAATCTCATATGGTATCAGAGCCAGGTTCATTAGAATCTGGGGTTTGATCTTTAGAGAGTTACAAGGCTTTGAAGCTACACGCGAGTAGCTTTGAAGGTGTTGGAGCTGCGCTGCGTTCTGTGTTTGTGCGTGACTCAAGACTCAAGGTTGGTGTGTGTACGTGATTCAAGACTCAAGATTTCATCAGATTCAAGCTGTTCAAGTCAAGCTGAGTAAAGATGGAGCATGGGATGAGCATGAGGATGAAGGTGGCGGTTACTTTCAAGGGTAGCAACTACCTTGTGTGGTCTCGGATGGTGAAGACTGCGGTAGGAAGTAAGGGTTTATGGGGGCACATCACAACAGGGGAGGCTCCGAAACTCATTACTCAGGGAGGAGATCAAGAAGAGGTCTCCAATGAAGCGGCTGTGGAGAAATGGCAACAAGAAGACATGCTGGTGATGACGGTTCTACACGCATCCTTGGACCCAGCTATCTTGGATGCTTACAGCTACTGTGAATCAGCCAAAGAGCTGTGGGACACGCTGAAGAAGGTGTATGGGAACACTTCCAACCTCAGCCGTGTGTTTGAAGTGAAGCTAGCGATCAACCGTCTTGCACAAGAGGACATGGAGTTCACTAAGCACTTGGGGAGGTTCAGGTCCTTATGGTCAGAGCTGGAGATGCTGAGGCCGAGCACAACTGATCCAGATCAGCTGAATGAGAGGCGCGAGCAAGACAAGGTCTTTGGGTTGCTTCTCACACTGAACCCGGCCTACACTCAACTCATTCAGCACATGTTGAGGTCAGACAAGCTTCCGGACCTTGAGGAGGTGTGTGCGCAAATCCAAAGGGAGCAGGGATCTATGGGGTTGTTTGGAGGAAAGGGGGAGCTCTCTCTTGCCAATCAAGCAGCTCATGAGGACTCAACCGAGGCTCCACAAGCAAACAAGGCATCTCACGGGAAGTATGAGGACAGGAAGTTCAATGGCAACTGTGATCATTGCAAGAAGCATGGTCATAAGAAGAGCCAATGCTGGATACTTCACCCACACCTCAAGCCGGCCAAGTTCATGAAGGAGCGTGAGGGAAGGGCAAATGTGACTGAAGGTTCAAGTGGAGCTGGCACCAGCAAGATGAGTGAAGTGGATGGGCTTGGAGGCAATGATGGGAATGGGAAGTCTCTTGTGGCTTACACTGGCGCCTCAAGCTCACGCAGCAATGATGACTACATCAAGAGATCAGACCTTGATGCACTCTTCAAAATGCTAAAGGAAAACGGTAACACTTATGGTTATTCCTTTGGAGCTTCTATGATTGCATATAAGGATGATCACTTGATTAAAGAACTAGTAGAACGGTTAGAAACTAGGAATGAGTATAGAAATGCCCACATTGCTAGAACTGATAGGATGCATCCATTACTTAGTAATCTATGTCATAATGCTAAACGAGTAGGTAAACCATTGATTGTTGATTCTGGTGCATCACATCATATGATAAGTGATGAGAACTTGATTAAGGATATAGAACCTACACATGGGCATGTGATGATAGCAAATGGGGATAAGATACCTATTAGAGGAATAGGAAAGCTTAAGTTGTTTAACAAAGAATCTAGAGCTTTTTACATGCCTGAATTCACATCAAACCTATTATCTGTGAAGAAATGTACTAATGATTTACAATGCAATGTTATCTTTAGTCCTAATGATGTGAAGTTTCAGGATATTGAGAGCAGCAGATTGATTGGGAAAGGGGTGACTAAGGGAGATCTCTATATGCTTGAAGAACTCACTTCTGTTCCTGATTATAGTTGCTCATTTACTTCTGCTTCTTTGTTGAATAAAAATGCATTGTGGCATGCTAGAGTAGGACACCCTCATGTTAAAGCTTTGAACTTAATGGTACCAGGTGTTGTGTTTGAGAACAAAGATTGTGAAGCTTGTATTTTAGGCAAGCATTGTAGAACTGTGTTTCAAAAGTCTACTACTATCTATGATAACTGCTTTGATTTAATTCATTCTGATGTGTGGACTGCCCCTTGCTTATCTAGAGATAGTTATAAGTACTTTGTCACATTCATTGATGAAAAATCCAAATACACCTGGTTAACCTTAATTCAGACCAAAGATAGGGTACTTGATGCATTTAGGAACTTTCAAACTTATGTAACTAACCATTATCATGCTAAGATTAAAATTTTGAGATCAGATAATGGAGGAGAGTACACAAGTCATGCATTCAAGGAACACTTATCACAACATGGGATCCTACATCAAACAAGCTGTCCGTATACTCCACAGCAAAATGGAGTGGCTGAGAGGAAGAATAGGCACCTCATGGAAGTGGCAAGGTCTCTGATGTTCCAGAGTAATGTTCCAAAGAGATTCTGGAGTGATGCGGTTGCCACTGCTTGTTACTTGATCAACAGAACTCCAACCAAGGTTCTGAATGAGAAGGCTCCATTTGAAGTTCTGAACAGGTACAAACCAGTGCTTGATTACTTGCGAGTCTTTGGATGTCTATGCTTTGTGCTCAAACCAGGAGAGATGATCAACAAGCTAGAAGCAAGAAGTACTAAGGCTGTGTTCATAGGATACTCAGCTACACAGAAAGGATACAAATGCTATGACCCTATAGCAAGGAGAGTTCTTGTATCTAGAGATGTGAAGTTCTTGGAAGATAGAGGATACTATGAAGAAAAGAACCAAGAAGACTTGAAGGACTTAACATCAGACAAGGCCACCACCTTGCGGATCATCCTTGAAGGTCTTGGAATCAGTACATCCCAGGATCCAAGAGATCACGCAACAACACCTCCTGAAGTTGGTTCACCATCCCACCTTGATCATGAGGGAGGAGAGACACATGAGGAGGAGCCTACGCAAGAGGCTAACCAAGATGAAGGAGAAGAGAGCATAGGCTCTGATGGTCATGGGCATGATCATGGTGTGATACAAACACCTTCTCAAGATGAAGTGGTAGAAGAACAACAGGAAGAAGAACCGGTTGTGCAGCCACTAAGAAGGAGTACAAGGATAAGGAAGGATCCTTCCAGTTGGGTAAACACGAGAGTGTACTACAATGCCCAAGCTGTGGAGCATCCTTCTCAAGCCGTGTGCTCCTTTGCTCAATACCCAGAAGCACATTGCGCTTTCATGGTAAACTTGGATGAGAATCACATCCCAAGAAGCTATGAAGAGGCAATGAAGGATAAAGAATGGAAAGAGTCAGTAGGAGATGAAGCAGGAGCTATGATCAAGAATGATACATGGTATGAGAGTGAGTTACCAAAAGGGAAGAAGGCTGTGACTAGTAGATGGATCTTCACAATCAAGTACAAAGCGGATGGAAAGATTGAGAGGAAGAAGTCAAGACTGGTTGCAAGAGGCTTTACTCAAACCTATGGAGAGGATTATGTTGAGACATTTGCACCAGTAGCTAAGTTGCATACAATCCGAATTGTATTAAGCTTGGCTGTGAACCTTGGATGGGGCTTATGGCAAATGGATGTGAAGAATGCATTCCTACAAGGGGAACTTGAGGATGAAGTATATATGCATCCCCCACCAGGCTTGGAACACTTAGTGAAGAAGGGAAATGTGTTGAGACTGAAGAAGGCTATCTATGGGTTGAAGCAATCACCAAGAGCTTGGTACAACAAGCTGAGCACAACTCTAAATGGCCGAGGCTTCAAGAAGTCTGAACTAGATCACACTCTCTTCACACTCACAACTCCCTCAGGTATGATTGCACTCCTTGTGTATGTTGATGATATCATTATCACAGGGAGTGATAAGGAAGGTATCATTGCAACCAAGGAGTTTCTTAAGTCCATGTTTGAGATTAAAGACTTGGGAGAGATGAAATACTTTCTTGGGATTGAGATATGTAGATCCAAGGAAGGTTTATTCATGTCCCAAAGGAAGTATACACTTGATCTCTTGAAAGGTGCAGGGGCTTATGGGGGCAAGACAGCAAGGATGCCTATGGAGGATGGCTACAAAGTTCCACGAGAGGGGGAGATTGAAGACAGCAAACCTTATCAGGATCCTAAACTCTATAGAAAACTAGTTGGCAAATTGATTTATCTTACTATAACTAGACCTGACATTTGTTTTGCTGTGAATCAGGTGAGTCAACACATGCAATTGCCTAAGGAACATCACTGGCACATGGTGGAGAGGATCTTGATGTATCTCAACGGCTCACCTGATCAAGGAGTATGGATGGGCTGCAATGGAAGCACTGAAGTGGTGGGATACTGTGATGCGGATTGGGCTGGTGATAGAGCAGACCGGAGATCAACCACAGGCTATTGCACATTCATTGGAGGCAACTTGGTGACTTGGAAGAGTAAGAAGCAGAAGGTGGTGTCTTGCTCAAGTGCAGAAGCTGAGTATAGAGCCATGCTGAAGCTCACCAACGAGTTAGTATGGATCAAAGGCATCTTGAAGCATTTGGAGATTGATCAAGCCACGCCAATGACCATGCATTGTGACAACCAAGCCGCCATTCACATTGCCTCCAACTCGGTGTTCCATGAGAGAACCAAGCACATTGAAGTTGATTGTCACAAGGTGAGGCAGATGATCACCTTAGGAGTCATCTTGCCATGCTGCACAAGGAGTGAAGATCAGTTAGCGGATGTGTTTACCAAGGCTGCAAGACAGAAGACAATGGAGTCCATTCACATCAGGTTGGGCCTCATTGATCTTGGGAAGAGAAGGAGCTAGTCCCCTTAGCTGCAAGGTCTTTACTCTTTTTCCCTCATCAAAGTTTTATCCCATTGGGTTTTCTTTGGTGAGGTTTTTAATGAGGAAGATCTTGTGGCTGTCCAAGCTTAGGCTTTCACAAAGCTAAGCTTGAGGGGGAGTGTTGAGTTGAGCTGAGTATATGTATGAAGAGCTAAGGAGTTGAAGAGGAAAGGAGATGAGGAAGCTTAAGGGAGTTTAGGGAGAGCATGGTACGGACGTCCGTACAAGGCCGTACAAGCCGTACAGTCCGTACCATCCAAGCCTCAACCAAAGTTACCTTGCACAAGTGAAACGGTAACTATGGAAGAGTTACTCAAGTGGAGAAGGATCAGACCGTTTACGGATAAGGTAGAGCGCGCCTTGACAGGCTGGAACAGCTGGAAAGGCAAGAGCATCTCGGTCCAAGATGCTAGATACTCCGCGCATGTGGAGAAGCTAATTGGCTAGTCCAAACGAGCTTATCCTCTCCTGATTGACCTCACATGCTTTAGTCCTCTCCTTGATTTCGAAAACCCTTGTATGCTCACACTATATATTGTAACTCATCAACACTAATAAAGATAATGCAGTTTGAGTCTCTCTAATCTCTTAGACACTATGGTTCTCTCTTAGACTCTAAACGATTCTCAAGTTACTTAGTCTTTCATAATCTCTTCTAAACTTCACCTAAAACTCTCACTTACATTCTAGTTACTCTAAAGATCTCTTAATCTCATAATGTGTATGGACTCCATTGTCTTTTGTCTTGCTGCCTTGGTGAATACATCCGCTAACTGATCCTCACTCCTTGTATAGCATGGCAAGATTACTCCCAAAACGATCATCTGCCTCACCTTGTGGCAGTCTACTTCAATGTGCTTGGTTCTCTCATGGAACACTGAGTTGGATGCAATGTGTATAGCTGCTTGGTTGTCGCAATGCATAGTCATTGGTGTAGCTTGCTCTATCTCCAAGTGTTTCAAGATCCCTTTGATCCACACCAACTCATTGGTTAGCTTCAGCATTGCCCTATACTCAGCTTCAGCACTTGAACAAGATACTACCTTCTGCTTCTTGCTCTTCCATGTCACAAGATTACCTCCAATGAATGTACAATAGCCGGTAGTTGATCTTCTGTCAGCTCTATCTCCTGCCCAATCCGCATCACAATAGCCCACCACTTCAGTACTCTTGTTGCATCCCATCCAAACTCCAAGGCCTGATGTTCCGTTCAGATACAAGAGGAGTCTCTCCACCATTCGCCAGTGATGCTCCTTTGGGACTTGCATATGCTGGCTCACTTGATTCACAGCAAAGCATATATCCGGACGTGTGATGGTAAGGTAGATGAGCTTCCCTACTAGCTTCCTGTATAGCTTTGGATCATGAAAGACCTTGCTATCTTCAATCTCCCCCTCACGTGGAACCTTGTATCCATCTTCAAGAGGCATCCTTGCTGTCTTATCTCCTTGTATACCTGCATCTTTCAAAAGATCAAGTGTATACTTCCTTTGGGAAATGAACAATCCTTCCTTAGATCTACACAACTCAATTCCAAGGAAGTATTTCATTTCTCCTAAGTCTTTAATTTCAAATACAGATTTTAAAAACTCCTTGGTGGCTTTTATCCCAGCCTTATCATTACCTGTTATAATGATATCATCAACATACACAAGTAGACAAATGATACCTGAGGGTGAAGTAAGTGTGAAGAGAGTATGATCCAATTCTGATTTCTTGAATCCACGCCCATTTAAAGTAGTGCTCAGCTTGTTGTACCATGCTCTAGGAGATTGTTTCAACCCATAGATAGCCTTCTTGAGTCTCAACACATTTCCAGGTTTCACAAGATGCCCTAGGCCTGGTGGTGGATGCATATACACTTCATCTTCTAGTTCTCCTTGAAGAAAGGCATTCTTTACATCCATCTGCCAAAGCTCCCACTCAAGATTCACAGCCAGAGATAATACAATTCTTATTGTATGGAGATTAGCAACAGGAGCAAAGGTGTCAATGTAGTCTTCTCCATATGTTTGAGTGTATCCTCTAGCCACCAGTCTTGTCTTCTTTCTCTCAATAGTCCCATCAGGCTTGTACTTGATGGTGAATATCCACTTGCTAGTTACTGCCTTCTTTCCTTTTGGCAGTTCACTTTCAAACCAAGTATCATTCTTTATCATAGCATTAGCTTCATCACCTACTGATTCTTTCCAGTCTTCATGTAGCATTGCATCTTCATATGATCTAGGCACATAGCTTCCATCTAAGCTGATCATAAATGCACAATGCTCTTCTGGATAGCACGCAAAAGAACACACAGCTTGAGAGGGATGCTCCACAGCCTGGGCATTGTAGTACACTCTCGTGTTTACCCAGTTGGAAGCATCTCTCTTTAACCGTGTGCTTCTCCTCAATGGAACTACTACATTCTCTTCCACGGCTTCTTCTGGCATCTGGCTTTCTTCACTAGCTTCCTGACCTCCATGTTGATCACTTCCCCTTGAGTCATCTTCACTTTGAACATGAGAGTCTGCGCTTTGTTGTTGATTTTCGGCTTCACTTGTTCCTTGAACTTCAGTATCAGCAGATTCACTTCCCCCTTCATGTTCTAGGTGAGATGATTCTTCAACTCTAACAGGTGGTGTTGCTTGGCGTTTGTGCTGATCTGATGACACTCCAATACCAAGTCCTTGCAAAATGTTTCTCAAGCTTGCAGCCCTGTCTGATGGTTGGGATAGATCTTCAAGTTCTTCCCAATTCTTCCCATCATAATATCCCTTTTCTTCAAAGAACTTCACCTCCCTTGATACCAATACTCTTCTGGTATTTGGATCAAAGCATTTGTATCCCTTTTGGGACGTAGAGTATCCAATCATCATAGCCTTGGTACTCTTCTCTTCTAGCTTGTTCTGCATTTCCCCGGGTACTAGCACATAGCACACACACCCAAAGATCCTCAAGTGTTCCAGCACTGGCTTACTCTTGTTGAGAACCTCAAAGGGGGACTGATCATTGAGAATCTTGGTTGGTGTCCTGTTGATTAGGTAGCTTGCGGTCATCACTGCATCACTCCAATGCCTCTTAGGTACACTTGTATAGAACATCATTGATCTCGCCACCTCCATGAGGTGTCTATTCTTCCTTTCAGCCACTCCATTTTGCTGGGGTGTATAAGGACAGCTCGTCTGATGAAGTATTCCATGGCTAGCTAGATGTTCTTTGAATGCATGACTTGTATACTCCCCACCATTATCTGACCTGAAAATCTTAATCTTGGCATTATAGTGGTTAGTAACATAGTTTTGAAAGTTTTTAAATGCATCAAGAACTCTATCCTTTGTTTTAATGAGTGTTAACCAGGTGTATTTAGATTTTTCATCAATGAAGGTGACATAATACTTGTAATTATCCCTAGATAAACAAGGTGCAGTCCAAACATCAGAGTGGATTAAGTCAAAACACTTCTCATAAACTGTAACTGATCTTTGAAACACACTCTTACAATGTTTTCCCAAAATACAAGCTTCACAATCATTATTTTTAAACATGACACCTGGTAACATTATGCTTAAGGCCCTAACATGTGGATGTCCTAGCCTAGCATACCACAAAGCATCCTTACTTAAAGAAACCGAGCTAAACGAAAAACAAGAACTAGAGATAGGAGAGAGATCTTCAAGCATGTAAAGGTCTCCCTTAGTTGCTCCTTGGCCAATCAACTTACTGCTCTTAATATCCTGAAACTTCACATCATTAGGACTAAAAATAACATTGCAATCAAGATCAGTAGTGCATCTCTTGACAGATAACAAGTTTGAAGTAAATTCAGGCATGTAGAATGCATTAGACTCTTTATTAAACAGTTTCAACCTACCAATGCCTCTAATAGGAATTCTATCACCATTAGCAATCATGACATGACCTTGGGTAGGTTCTATATCCGTAATCAACCTGTTATCACTAATCATGTGATGAGATGCACCAGAATCAATGATCAAAGGTTTATGTATATCCTTAGCTAGATGACTTCTAGGATGATCATTGTTATTTTTTAAGTTCTCAAGTACTCCTAAGAGTTTCTTAGCAATGCTATGTTCAGTTTTACCTCTCAAGGGATTCTCTAGTATGTCTAGCAACCTATCAGTTCTTCTAGACATAGTATGAGCAGCAAAAGAATAACCAAGAGTATTGGGTCTTAGTTGTTGAACTGAAGAGAAGATAGAGCTTGTACAATAATAGGGCAAGCTCTAGAAGATGTCCAGAAGAGTTCAATCAAGCTTTAGGAGTGTTCTGAAGTAGTTATCTTGTGAAGTTAAGTCTAGGAAAGACTTAGACTGATCATGTGAAGGCCTTGGAGGAGTTAGAGAGAAGATGGCAGAGTGTGCAAATATAGGGCTCAAAGTGTACCTGATAACCCAATCCGTACACTCCCCTAATGAAGACTTGTATCACAAGGTATGAAGAAGAGTGTTGGTGCAAAGTGTGGGCGTGAGATACTTGATCTCTTATGACCGTGGGAGTTATGGGAAAGCAAGGGAATATTCCAAGAGGATCAGTGTGAGCTGGATGTGCAAGCTGGAAAGGTAAAGGTGCTTTACCTTTACAGCAAAACCAATCTCCTCCTTTCATTCAAAAGAAGCAATCTGAGCCTTCTATTTGAATCAAGTCGCCAGCTAGCACCAGCAACATCAAAGACCAGTATTCTCTCATCCTTACCATCCATTCTATCATTTATTTACAGCCTTAGGATCTAGGTTTATGATATAAGTTGTGTAAAGGCATATATAAGCCTCTTATGATCATTTTGTAACCTTTAAGTGAGTAAAGGGGATTTCCCCTTCTCCTTCCTAAGTCTTTGGTTACTTTGAATCTCCTAATCTCTATTCTCTGGTTACTTAATCTTTCAGTCTCTCTAATCTCTCAATCTCTCACTCAAAGTCTCTTAATCTCACGCCATTCTTATTCTTCCATTAGTCTCTCTTTTATTCTCTTCCATTGTGGACACAAGACTCAGTCCCAACCTGTGGAGGTTGATTCATCACGCCCACACACAACCTGTGCTCTGAAAATCTCACATGGTATCAGAGCCAGGTTCATCAGAACTTGGTTCCAGCTTCCGCTCAAGCACAAACTCACTCCCATGCTATTTCAAGCCAAAAAGAAGCTTCATGGTCCAGCTGGCTGTTCAACCTCTTCAAGAAGAAGATGTTCTCATCCATGGTGTCCAGAAGCTGTCCTTGGTCGTTCTACACTCTCTCATGTCCGTCCTGAAGAAAGAAGGCCACTGGAAGCATGTCCAAGCCTTTCCTATTCTCTGTCTAAGAAGAACCTTTCAAGAAGAAAGCTTTCTACTTGGGTCTTATGGTGGCGACTCAAACATGGTGAAAGGGAGTGTCTTTGGCATGGTGGGTTCAAGGAGAAAGGCCAGGGAAAGAAGGAGATGTTGGGTCTCAAACCAACAGCTCAGACTTGTCCACTTATGATGCGTGTTGCCTTGGAGGTTCAAGGAACCAGCACAGGTTCCTTGTTTGTAAGCTAAACCTCCTTCCCTTGTTAAAGCTTGTGTCTTTATTAAATGGTTGTGTTGTGTGGTGTGGTTTGTTCTGTGAGGATTCTATGCACACATTGATTGAAACTGAATTGAAAGCTGTTGCATATAGTCTTGTGGCTGTCTTACATTGAAGCATTAGATTCATGTCTAAGTGCTGAGTAAAGAAGCTCTTAAGAGTGCCTAAGTAACTTGTCTTGAATCTGTTATGATCTTGCTTGTACTTAGAGAGTTAGCTTGCAAAGAATAGAACTTGATAATGCCTTGTGTCTATCTGTTGCATTGCTTGTGATAGTAGGAATCAAACTTGGTAATATATTAATCAAGATTTGACATCAATACTATTGAAAATGGTTAAATGATTAATGACAGTTCTAAATAAACTTGTCTTTGCTAAGATGATAGATTATATTATCTAATCATGCTTGCTTTCATGAGTTAGAAACTGATTAGGATTAATGCATACTGCCTTGTTGCTGCCTTGTATTATTGCATTTAGATTAAAATCTAAGTTGCATATTAAGGAGTGTTTAAAATTGCCTAAATACTTTGACTTGAATCTGATAAGGTCTTGCTTAGTATTTAGAGAATGGTTGCTTGCATAGATAAGAACTTGACATTGTCTTGATTCTATCTAATGTTATAAAGCTTGAGACATTGGTGATCAAACTTGATGAAGTCAAGGATTGATCCCAATGCAATTGTGTCTTATCTTTGCTAGAGTTTGAGTGATGTTTCAGGTTCACAAAAGGTGTTCCTAGTTCAACATCAAATCCGAGTTGAAAGAGAAAGAATGATGCCCATTGTGTGTACAATGGAGAGGTGTTACAAGAAGGGAGAAGCACAGATGGTTGTAAAACTCACTGGTGTTCTTCTTCTTAACACTGCAAGTACCAGAAGAAGAAGCTAACCGGGTCTAGGCAGTGGCGTGCCTATTCAAGAGGGTGCTCAAACTAAGACAGAGCACTCTTGGCTGTGTGAAGAAGAAGGCTACTCTATCAAGGCGGCTTCTAGTGTGAGGTGATTGAAGAAGTAGCTGAAGCATCCACAAGCATTCCATCATGGTGGTGAATTCAGAAGGGTGATTGCAATAAGAGAAGAAGAAGAAGTAAGGATTCAGGTGGTAACTTTGAGAACCACTCCTCATCATCTTAACCAAGGGAGTAAACCTAATCTCATCTATCTTAATATGTCTTGATAGGTTTATCTCCTGATTACTATGTGCTTTCCCTCATTCCATTAAGAGTTTATAGCTTCTAGTAGAATGTCTAGGCTAATTGCACTGAAATTGCTTTGCTGCTGCATTGTCTTATTGATAGTAAGTAATGTCTAGAGTCCCAGAATCTCATGGTCTGTTTATTGCATTGTCTTGAGTGTTGTCATAGCTTGAATCATCATGAATGTGTTGTAGAATTGAGTAGAATGTCTCTGCTGCTTGCATCATGATTGATAAGTTATTTTGCATACATAAGCATATCTCATACTGTCTAAGTTCAATCCTAGTGTTATCTGATGCTATTGCCTATGTTTAATCCATCAATGAAAGTCTTGCATCAATTAGAAATTGTCTAAGTTGCTTGCATCATTGGTTCTGATTGAAACTGTTGTGCAGAGCTTTAATATTACTCATGGATTGAACCTGTTGCATTCATATAGCTAATGCTTTAAGATTGTGCATTCATGTAGTAATGCATTTAAAAATGAGCCTAAATTGCAAATGTACTGATATAAGCTTTGCATTTAGAGAACTGTATAGAACTTGCATTGTCATTGTTAGAAATTGAAATCTGCTTGTCTTGACTCAGTCCAGTTCTGATTGTTGCTATGCCATAGTTAAATCCATCAGTGATGTCTTATAAGCATTTAGAAGTATGTCTAAGCTACTTGAATCATTGGCTTTGATAAAACTAGTGAGCATAAGCATGAATTGAGTCACTCTTGTCGCCTTAATTGCATAAGTATCATCTAGACTTGTGTTCCATTTGGATTGAATCTGTTTCATTCATATAGTTAGTGTAACCTAATGCATTCATCTATTGTTGCATTTAAAAAAAAAAAAACTGAATTGATTGTCTTTGCTTGATTGTCTTGATTGTCTAGCTTGTTTCAAGTATCTTATATTATTGTGGCATTGGTGATCAAACAGGATGGATGATCTTGGTTTGATCCCAATGGGATGATCTGATCTTGCATTGAGTTGTGGTGGTGTTAGGTACACAAGGGAAGTGATACATGTAACTCGCCATCAACCAAGAATGTAGAGACAAAGGTCTTGTGCCATTACATATCATCACTTGGACATGTTAGTCCATAATCTACAGGAAGTGTAGTGTGATTGATTATGCAATGAGAGATGGCCATTGCATAATACCATTGGACATATCTAGTCCTTAGTCTACAGGAAGTGTAGCATGGGTCATTATGCAATGAGAGATGTGTCTTGTGAGACTCTCTATGGTGATTCAAACACCCTAATTCCTGGTTAAGGAAGAGAGAAAAACTCACAAGAAGAAAGCTATCATAAAAGATGATAGTTATTAGACCATGGAGATGCATAGGATCATCACAAGCTTAGCTCCTTCTAGTCTTGGTTCTAAGCTTGAGGGGGAGTCTTAATGCATATGATCCATGGTCAGTAACAAGTCTTTGCAAAGACTTCTACAAGGATCATCAACCGGACCAAGTCAGTGGCGTGTCTAGGCAAGAGGCTGTTCAGAGCAGTCTTGGCAAGTGAGGAAGAAGGCTCTCCATCAATGCGGCTTCAATGAGAGGTGATTGAGGAGAAGCTGATGAATCCATTCTGCCTTTCCAAGAAGTTGATGATGCCATGAAGATGGTGCATTGGCCGAGTTAGGAAACTCACAAAAACACAAGGGAAGTTCCCTTAGACTTTTTAAAAACTCTTTTCAATCCTTTTTCATTCATCTTAGTCATTGCTTGTGTTTGAAAAGATACTGAAAATGTTTATGATTGAACTGTGAGATTGTGTGCATCAATTGGGATGCAGGATATTCATTTTGTTGGTGTTGATAGGTACTGATGCACCTTTGGGATAATGTATCAGGTACCATTGCTTGAGCCTCACTAAAGATGTTCCGGGTCATCTCTTAGCTTCTCTAAAGAGGCTGTGAAGTTAGTTGAGAGGGGGAGATTCCAAACCTGGTCGATGAAGAGGGCAAGCCGTGTGTGAAGTGTTGATCAGTCTCACTAGTGTTTGAAGATGATATGGTCGTGTCCTAGCTTCTCTAAGATGGCTGTGAAGTCAGTTGAGAGGGGGAGACTTCAAACCGGTTCCATGAAGAGGTGAAGCTGAGTTGTTTAGTGCACAAGGTCTTGATGAGTTGCTGCACCAGTTTAGGCCGTGATCCAGAACTTCTTGTGTCCAACCACACTGGTTCTAAGGCACAAGAGTTCACTGGCCAATCCCTAGGCTTTGGAGAGCTCTACTCTTTTTCCCTTGCAAGGTTTTGTCCCAATGGGTTTTCCTTGTAAGGTTTTTAATGAGGGAGACTCTTCAGAGTTCCAAGCTTGGCTTAGGATCTCCTAAAGTCAAGCTTGAGGGGGAGTGTTGAACTGAAGAGAAGATAGAGCTTGTACAATAATAGGACAAGCTCTAGAAGATGTCCAGAAGAGTTCAATCAAGCTTTAGGAGTGTTCTGAAGTAGTTATCCTGTGAAGTTAAGTCTAGGAATGACTTAGACTGATCATGTGAAGGCCTTGGAGGAGTTAGAGAGAAGATGGCAGAGTGTGCAAATATAGGGCTCAAAGTGTACCTGATAACCCAATCCGTACACTCCCCTAATGAAGACTTGTATCACAAGGTATGAAGAAGAGTGTTGGTGCAAAGTGTGGGCGTGAGATACTTGATCTCTTATGACCGTGGGAGTTATGGGAAAGCAAGGGAATATTCCAAGAGGATCAGTGTGAGCTGGATGTGCAAGCTGGAAAGGTAAAGGTGCTTTACCTTTACAGCAAAACCAATCTCCTCCTTTCATTCAAAAGAAGCAATCTGAGCCTTCTATTTGAATCAAGTCGCCAGCTAGCACCAGCAACATCAAAGACCAGTCTTCTCTCATCCTTACCATCCATTCTATCATTTATTTACAGCCTTAGGATCTAGGTTTATGATATAAGTTGTGTAAAGGCATATATAAGCCTCTTATGATCATTTTGTAACCTTTAAGTGAGTAAAGGGGATTTCCCCTTCTCCTTCCTAAGTCTTTGGTTACTTTGAATCTCCTAATCTCTATTCTCTGGTTACTTAATCTTTCAGTCTCTCTAATCTCTCAATCTCTCACTCAAAGTCTCTTAATCTCACGCCATTCTTATTCTTCCATTAGTCTCTCTTTTATTCTCTTCCATTGTGGACACAAGACTCAGTCCCAACCTGTGGAGGTTGATTCATCACGCCCACACACAACCTGTGCTCTGAAAATCTCACATTAGTGTGTTACCAGACTCTTTAAGAGCTTTGATGAGTGCATCTATGTCTGACTTCCTGATCACCTCATGCTCTAGGTTCTTTCCTCCTGAGTGATGAGATGAGAGAGCTCGCCCTTCACTCTCCTTCACTTGTGAGGATGTACCAGCCCCGGATGCACTGCCACTGCTTGTCTCGGTGGACATGTGAGCTCTGGCTTCTCTCTCCTTGTTGAATTTGCTTGGCTTGAGTTGAGGGTGAAGTATCCAGCATTGGCTCTTCTTATGGCCTGGCTTCTTGCAATGATCACAATTCCCTTCAAAGCGGTCACCATACTTCCTTCCATCATTCTTGTAACCTGCCTTGTTTGCTTGCACATCCTCAGCCTGATGAGCCATTGATAGCTCCCCCTTTCCTCCAAACAAGCCTAGAGAGCCTTCCTCCTTCTGCAGTTGAGAGCACACCTCCTCCATTGTTGGTAGGCTTGGCGATCTCAGCATGTGCTTTATGACATCCTGGTAGCACACGTCTAAGGTCATCAGCAACCCAAACACTTGATCCTGCTCTCTCCTCTCCATGATGATCTCTTGATCACTGGTGCTTGGGCGCAGGTTATCCAGCTCAGACCAAAGAGCTCTGAACTTCCCAATGTGTGTAGTAAGCTCCACACCACCTTGCATCAAGGAAGTGATGGCTTTCTTCAACTCAAACACACGGTTAAGGTTTGAGACATCTCCAAATGTCTTCTGGAGCGTCTCCCACAGGTGCTTAGGTGTCTCACAGAAGATGTAGGCATCAAGCAAAGGGACTTCAATCGAACTGTGTAGCACGGACAGCACCATCAGATCTTCTTGAACCCATTTCTTCTTCACCTCAGCTTCAGTGAGTACTTTTCCACCCTCAGCTTCCTCATTCCCTTTGGCCACTGGTTCTGGACCATCATCCGTGATGTGGTTCCACAACCCTAGCCTCCCAACAGCAGTCTTCACTAGCCGAGACCACAACAAGTAGTTTCCTACACCTTTTAAGGCAACCGGAACCGTAACAAGCTTACTGTAGTTTCCTTCCATCTTCTCTTTGCCTCTTGTTACTTCTAGTCTTCAATCTTGTACTTCAGTTGAGTTTCTACCGCACCAGATCTTCAAGAACACACGGGACCAAAGAACCAAGGGTAAGACACTTCAACACACTAACAAGACTTCCCGGAAGTATCAAGACCAAACGCAAGAACACAAAGAAGGAATGAGTAAGAATCACACAAGGGAACTAAGATCTCTCAATACCAAAGCCAACCTGGCTCTGATACCATGAGATTTTAGAGATTTAAGAAGGTATTGAGAGATTAAGAAAGATTAAAGAGGAGTTTAGTGAAAGATTTAAACAAGTATCATAGTTTGAGAGTGATTAAGAGACTTTGAGATTTAAACTAGAGAGAGAGTAGAGAAAGAGTGATTCAATCTCGTTAATTATTAATCTGATGAGGTTACAACTTATATATAGTATGAGAGCTTAGGGTTTACAAGGTTTAAAGATAAGCTAAAGCATGTGGAGTCAACCAGGAGAGGAGCGCATATCATAAAGCATCCAATGAGCTTCTTCCCGCGTGTGAAGCATCTTGGATCTTTGACTAGGATGCTGACAGTCTGTCACAGCCTGGCACAGCCTGTCAGATGCGCTCCTCAAGCTCTCTCAACGGTCTGATCCAAGTATAGCATGGTAGAAGGTAAGAATGATCCGTTTACCCTCCTCTTGGTTAAACGGTCATGGTAACTTCTTCTTTACCTTGTACGGCCACCTTGTACGGCCTGTCCGTACACTCACATCCCTAACTTCATCCTCAAGTCTCTAACCTTCTCTAGCTTCATATCACATAGTTGCATCACCTCATTTCAACACACTTCCAACCTCAGCAGTGTGTTTGAAGTGAAGCAAGCGATCAACCGTCTAATGCAAGAGGATATGGAGTTCACTAAGCACTTGGGGAGGTTCAGGTCCTTATGGTCAGAGCTGGAGATGCTGAGGCCGACCACAACTGATCCGGATCAGTTGAATGAGAGGCGCGAGCAAGACAAGGTCTTTGGGTTGCTTCTCACGCTTAACCCGGCCTACACTCAACTCATCCAGCACATGTTGAGGTCAGACAAGCTTCCAGACCTTGAGGAGGTGTGTGCGCAAATCCAAAGGGAGCAGGGATCTATGGGGTTGTTTGGAGGAAAGGGGGGAACTCTCTCTCTTGCCAATCAAGCAGCTCTTGAGTGTTGAGATGAGGAGATGAAGAGTTGATACATGGATAGAGGAAGGGATTTGGAGCAGGCAGTAACTTTGGAGATTTACCACAGTAACTTTATTGTTACTGTGGTAACTGAGTTAAAAGACTTGGGAAGTTACCTTGCATCCATTTGGAGAGTGAAACACGCCAGGAGGAGTCTGGATAAGCTAAGAGGAGTTTGGATAAGGTCTGGTCAAGGCTAGAGAGCTTTAGACAGGCTGGCACCAGCTGGAAAGCTAAAGCAAGATACCCAAGCATGTGAGGAACCTTATTGGCTAGTTTGAATCAAGCATCTTTGACTACACATGCTTCTTATCCTAGCTAGACTGAACCTGGACGAATTTATGTATCCCTAATCTATATGTGTTGTAAACTCTCTCATTAATCAATCTAATGGAGTTTTGAGTCTCTCTCTCTTCAGTCTCTCTCTTGTTCTTAATCTCCAATCTCTTTAATTCTCAGATTAGACTTAATCATTCTTTAAATCACAAAATCTAATATTGAGGACTCAACCGAAGCTCCACAAGCAAACAAGGCATCTCACGGGAAGTATGAGGACAGGAAGTTCAATGGCAACTGTGATCATTGCAAGAAGCATGGTCATAAGAAGAGCCAATGCTGGATACTACACCCACACCTCAAGCCGGCCAAGTTCATGAAGGAGCGTGAGGGAAGGGCAAATGTGACTGAAGGTTCAAGTGGAGCTGGCACCAGCAAGACGAGTAAAGCGGATGGGCTTGGAGGCAATGATGGGAATGGGAAGTCTCTGGTGGCTTACACGGGCGCCTCAAGCTCACGCAGCAATGATGACTACATCAAGAGATCAGACCTTGATGCTCTCTTCAAAATGCTAAAGGAAAACGGTAACACTTATGGTTATTCCTTTGGAGCTTCTATGATTGCATATAAGGATGATCACTTGATTAGAGAACTAGTAGAACGGTTAGAAGCTAGGAATGAGTATAGAAATGCCCATATTGCTAGAACTGATAGGATGCATCCACCATTTAGTAATCTATGTCATAATGCTAAACGAGTATATAAACCATTGATTGTAGATCTGGTGCATCACATCATATGATAAGTGATGAGAACTTGATTAAGGATATAGAACCTACTCATGGGCATGTGATGATAGCAAATGGGGATAAGATACCTATTAAGGGAATAGGAAAGCTTAAGTTGTTTAACAAAGAATCTAGAGCTTTTTACATGCCTGAATTCACATCAAACCTATTATCTGTGAAGAAATGTACTAAGGATTTACAATGCAATGTTATCATTAGTCCTAATGATGTAAAGTTTCAGGATATTGAGAGCAGCAGATTGATTGGGAAAGGGGTGACTAAGGGAGATCTCTATATGCTTGAAGAACTCACTTCTGTTCCTGATTATAGTTGCTCGTTTACTTCTGCTTCTTTGTTGAATAAAAATGCATTGTGGCATGCTAGAGTAGGACACCCTCATGTTAAAGCTTTGAACTTAATGGTACCAGGTGTTGTGTTTGAGAACAAAGATTGTGAAGCTTGTATTTTAGGCAAGCATTATAGAACTGTGTTTCAAAAGTCTACTACCGTTTATGATAATTGCTTTGATCTAATTCATTCAGATGTGTGGACTGCCCCTTGCTTATCTAGAGATAGTTATAAGTACTTTGTCACATTCATTGATGAAAAATCCAAATACACCTGGTTTATGAGGTTTTCAGAGTACCAGTACTTGAGTGATGTAAGAACAGATGAGAGAGTTGTGTATGAAGAATAGAAAAGAGATTAAGAGAATCAAAGGGAGTATGGGTGAAGTCTAAGAGATTAATGGAGAGTATAAGAGACTGAGAGACTTAGAAACGAGATTAGGAGACTTTGTAGCCAGAGAATAAGATTCAAGAACAAGTTTATGAAGAAGAGAGACTCTCTCAGCTTAAGGGTTTACAAAGTGATCATAAGAGGCTTATATATGCCTTTACACAACTCATATCACAAACCTAGATCCTAAGGCTGTAATTAAAAGATAAAATGGATGGTAAGGATGAGAGAAGACTGGTCTTGATGTGGCTGGAGCTAGCTGGCGACTTTGGACTGAATGGAGAGCTCAGATTGCTTCATTTGAATGAAGGGAGGAGATTGGTCTTGCTGTAAAGGTAAAACACCTTTACCTTTCCAGCTTGCACATACAGCTCACTCTGATCCCTTTGGTATATTCCCTTTCCCTCTCACACTTCAACGGTCACTATAGAAAAGGATAGAATCAGAGTGAACCGCCCTCACATTGCACATCTTGATTTGGGCTGAACCGGATGACTTGGGCGTGTGGAGTGGCCGTACGGTTGATGGTACGGACCTCCTGTCCGTACCACTATCCCTAACTATGCACATTGCCTTATCTCCTTCTTGACTGATCCCAAACACCTTCATGATTCACCCTAGACCGTACAAGGCCGTACTGAACGCCCTATCTTTGCACCACACTTCCATCTTCTCTCTAACTCCTTCACAGCCTTCACATGATCAGTCTAAGTCTTTCCTAGACTTAACTTCACAAGATAACTACTTCAGAACACCTCTGAAGCTTGATTGAACTCTTCTGGACATCTTCTAGAGCTTGCCCTATTATTGTACAAGCTCTATCTTCTCTTCAGTTCAACACTCCCCCTCAAGCTTGACTTTAGGAGATCCTAAGCCAAGCTTGGAACTCTGAAGAGTCTCCCTCATTAAAAACCTTACAAGAAAAACCCATTGGGACAAAACCTTGCAAGGGAAAAAGAGTAGAGCTCTCCAAAGCCTAGGGATTGGCCAGTGAACTCTTGTGCCTTAGAACCAGTGTGGTTGGACACAAGAAGTTCTGGATCACGGCCTAAACTGGTGCAGCAACTCCTCAAGACTTTGCGCACTCAACAACTCAGCTTCACCTCTTCATGGAACTGGTTTGAAGTCTCCCCCTCTCAACTGACTTCACAGCCTTCTTAGAGAAGCTAGGACACGACCAGATCATCTTCACAACACTAGTGAGGCTGATCATCACTTCACACACGGCTTGCCCTCTTCATAGAACTGGTTTGGATCTCCCCCTCTCAACTGACTTCACAGCCTTCTTAGAGAAGCTAGGAAATGACCAGGTTCTTCTTTGATGAGGCTCAAGCACTTGTACCTGATACATTATCCCAAAGGTGCATCAGTACTTATCAAGAGACATCACACAATCCATTCAATCATTTTAAGTATCATTTCTAGACTTTAGATTTGAAATGATGAATGTATTGAATTGAATTGAGCTTAGGACACTCCCCTTTTGTTTATATGAGTTCCCACTCGGCCATTGCACCATCTCCATGGCATCATCAGCTTCTTGGAAAGGCAGAATGGATTCATCAGCTTCTCATCAATCACTTCACCATAGAAGCCGCTTTGATCAGTTCACCTTCACCCTTAGACTGCCTAGAATAACTCCGGCTGATGATCCTGTGTAGGAGCCTTTGCAAAGACTTGTTACTGACCATGGATCATATGCATTAAGACTCCCCCTCAAGCTTAGAACCAAGACTAGAAGGAGCTAAGCTTGTGATGATCATATGCATCCCCATGGTCTTATAACTATCAATCTTTCCTGATAGCTTTCTCCTTGTGAGTTAACTCTCTTCCTTATCTAGGAACAAGGGTGTTTGAATCACCATAGAGAGACTCACAAGACACACTTCTCATTGCATAATGACCCATGCTACACTTCCTGTAGTCTTTGGACTGGATATGTCCAATGGTATTATGCAATGGCCATCTCTCATTGCATAATCAATCACACTACACTTCCTGTAGATTATGGACAAACATGTCCTAGTGATGATATGCAATGGCACAAGACCTTTGTCTCTACATTCTTGGCTGTTGGCGAGTTACATGTATCACTTTCCTTGTGTACCTAACACCACCACAACTCAATGCAAGATAAGATCATCCCATTGGGATCAAACCAAGATAATTCATCCTGTTTGATCACCAATGCCACAGCAATATATAAACCTTGAAACAAGCCAATCAATCAAGGCAAGAACAAGCAGATTTCAATCTCTAAAATGACAATGCAAGCTTTACCAATACATTGACAATTTAGGCTCATTTTTAAATGCATCAATACATGAATGCACAATCCTAAAGCATTAACTATATGAATGCAACAGGTTCAATCCATGAGACATATTAAAGCTATGCACAACAGTTTCAATCAAAACCAATGATGCAAGCAACTTAGACAATTTCTAATTGATGCTAGACTTTCATTGATGGATTAAACATAGGCATTAGCATCAGTACACACTCGGATTGAACTTAGACAATATGAGACATGCTTATGTATGCAAAACAGCTTTTCAAACATGATGCAAGCAGTAGAGACATTCTACTCAATTCTACAACACATTCATGATGATTCAAACTATGGCAACACACAAGACAATGCAATAACAAGACATGAGATTCTGGGACTCTAGACACCACTCACAGCACAATAAATAAAGACACAAGCTCTTATTAAGGGTTAGGAGGTTTGCTTACAAACAATATCACTTTTGAGTAATGTAAACTATAATCTGAGTTTAGATAAGAATAGAGAAGAGATTAGAGTAGATTTAAGAGATTAAGAGACTAAATGAGAATCATTGTGAAAAGTATAGAGAGATTGATTTGTTTAGAACTGTCTAACTATCACTTTTAGTGATGTTTAGAGTGATCTGAGTATTTAGGAAAGATTAGAAGAGATTTAGAGAAGATTAAAGTATGAAAGACGAGATTAAGAGTCTAAAGAACTAAAGAGAGACTAAGAGAGACTCATAACTTGCTTGGTTTATTATTATGGAGAGATTACATATTTATATGGATCAGCATACAAGGGTTTTGTAATAGTGAAAGCAACTCCTAAAGACTAAGCATGTGGAGTCAAACCAAGGAGAGGCGCGCTTCATTTGAATGAACGGAGGTGAGGCTTTACACGCTTGATGCCAAAGGCATCTTTGCCTAGATGCTCCTTTTGCCTTTACAGCTAGCAACAGCTTAAGCCGCGTCCCAACCTTATCCTTCAACGGTCATATCCTAAAGCCTCTTCCTCTTGTAGAGTCATCGGCCACTTTAGGATAGATGTGAGCTTTGCCTTTCTTCCCAAGGTACCTGAGTTGTACGGCCTTTGCCCTATCCGTACACTTCTCCTTAACTTCACACAACTACTCCTTTTCTTCCTTTGATCTCTCTTCTCATGTAAACCCTTGATCCTTTCACTTAATCATCTCCATAACTTAACACTCCCCCTCAAGCTTAGCTTTGTGAAAGCCTAAGCTTGGAAAGCCATGAGATCTTCCTCATTAAAAACCTCACCAAAGAAAACCCAATGGGATAAAACTTTGATGAGGGAAAAAGAGTAAAGACCTCACAGCTAAGGGGATTAGCTCCTTCTCTTCCCAAGATCAATGAGGCCCAACCTGATGTGAATGGACTCCATTGTCTTCTGTCTTGCAGCCTTGGTGAACACATCCGCTAACTGATCTTCACTTCTAGTATAGCAGGGCAAGATCACTCCTAGCACAATCATCTGTCTCACTTTGTGGCAATCAACCTCAATGTGCTTGGTTCTCTCATGGAACACCGAGTTGGATGCAATGTGAATAGCAGCTTGATTGTCACAATGCATTGTCATTGGAGAGGCTTGATCAATCTCCAAGTGCTTCAAGATGCCTTTGATCCATACCAACTCGTTTGTAAGCTTCAGCATGGCTCTATACTCAGCTTCCGCACTTGAACATGACACCACCTTCTGCTTCTTGCTCTTCCAAGTCACCAAGTTACCTCCAATGAATGTGCAATAGCCGGTAGTTGATCTCCT
Organism: Brassica rapa; assembly: GCF_000309985.2. Lineage (NCBI taxonomy): Eukaryota > Viridiplantae > Streptophyta > Magnoliopsida > Brassicales > Brassicaceae > Brassica > Brassica rapa. The sequence continues at coordinate 176,601 of NW_022610674.1, forward strand.
ATCAGCTCTATCTCCTGCCCAATCAGCATCACAATACCACACCACTTCTGTGCTTCCATTACATCCCATCCAAACCCCTTGATCCGGCGAGCCATTCAGATACATCAGCAACCTCTCTACCATGCGCCAATGATGTTCCTTTGGAAGCTGCATGTGTTGACTCACCTGGTTCACAGCAAAACATATATCAGGCCTTGTAATGGTAAGGTAAATCAATTTTCCAACAAGTGTTCTATAGAGTTTAGGATCATGAAATGGCTTGCTGTCTTCAATCTCCCCCTCTCTTGGTACTTTGTAGCCATCCTCCATTGGCATCCTTGCTGTCTTGCCTCCATAAGCACCTGCACCTTTCAAAAGATCAAGTGTATACTTCCTTTGGGACATGAACAATCCTTCCTTGGATCTACAAATCTCAATTCCAAGGAAGTATTTCATTTCTCCCAAGTCTTTGATTTCAAACATAGACTTTAGGAATTCCTTGGTTGCTTTGATACCTTCCTTATCACTCCCAGTGATAATGATATCATCCACATACACAAGGAGAGCAACCATACCTGAGGGTGTCGTGAGTGTAAAGAGAGTGTGATCCAATTCTGACTTCTTGAAGCCTCGGCCGTTCAGAGTTGTGCTCAACTTGTTATACCAAGCTCTTGGTGATTGCTTCAACCCATAAATGGCTTTCTTTAGCCTCAGTACATTCCCTCTCTTCACTAGATGTTCCAGACCTGGTGGAGGATACATATAGACTTCATCCTCAAGCTCTCCTTCTAGAAATGCATTCTTTACATCCATTTGCCACAATCCCCATCCTAGGTTCACAGCCAAGCTTAAAACAATCCTAATGGTGTGTAGCATGGCTACTGGTGCAAATGTCTCAATGTAGTCCTCTCCATATGTCTGAGTGAACCCTCTTGCTACTAGTCTAGTCTTCTTCCTCTCAATCGACCCATCAGCCTTGTACTTGATTGTAAAGATCCATCTACTAGACACAGCTTTCTTTCCTTTTGGTAGTTCACTCTCATACCATGTATCATTCTTTATCATAGCTCCTGCCTCAGCTCCTACTGATTCCTTCCATTCCTTATCCTCCATTGCCTCTTCATAGCTTCTTGGAATGTGATTTTCATCCAAGTTTACCATGAATGCGCAATGTGCTTCTGGATATTGAGCAAAAGAACACACGGCCTGAGTAGGATGCTTCACAGCTTGGGCATTGTAGTACACTCTTGTGTTTACCCAACTGGAAGGATCCTTTCTCAGCCTTGTACTTCTTCTCAATACTGGCCCTTCTTGCGCCATCTCTTGTTCTTCTTGTTGTGGCAGCACACTTGTTTCAGATCTTTCTTCTCCTAGCTGACTTGCTTCAGCTCCTTCTTCCCTTAGCTGACTCTCTTCAGCTCCTTCTTCTTGATCATTTGATTCCACAGCTTGATCATGAGAGCCAGAACTCTCTTCTCTACTTGTTTCTTCATGGTTTGGAGTTCTTGTTTCATTCCCCCCTTCATGCTCAAGGTTGGAAGTCTGATGATCCGGGACTGGGGTAGTGCTTCTCCCCCCTTGATGTCCTTGAGTCATATTGATTCCAAGGCCTTCTAGGATAATCCTCAAGGTTTCAGCTCTATCAGAGGTAAGATCCTTCAAGTCTTCTTGAATCTGTTCCTCATAATATCCTTTCTCTTCAACGAACTTCACTTCTCTAGATACTAACACTCTCCTTGTGTTAGGATCATAGCACTTGTATCCTTTCTGACTTGATGAGTATCCAATGAACATTGCCTTTGAACTCTTAGCTTCTAGCTTGTTTCTTATCTCTCCAGGCACCATCACAAAACACAAACACCCAAAGACCTTCATATGCTCAAGAGAAGGCTTGTACTGATTCAGTACCTCAAATGGTGATTGTCCTTGAAGTATCAGAGTTGGTGTCCTGTTGATGAGATAACATGCCGTAGCAACAGCATCACTCCAAAACTTCTTAGGCACATTGGATTGAAACATCATGGACCTGGCTACTTCCATCAAATGCCTGTTCTTCCTCTCAGCCACACCATTCTGTTGTGGTGTATAGGGACAGCTTGTCTGATGAAGAATTCCATGCTGTGCTAGGTGTAGCTTGAATGCTTGTCCCGTGTACTCTCCTCCATTATCTGACCTGAAAATCTTTATCTTGGCATTGTAATGGTTAGTCACATAGGATTGAAAATTTTTAAATGCATCAAGTACCCTATCTTTGGTTGGAATTAAGGTTAACCAGGTGTATTTGGATTTTTCATCAATGAAAGTTACATAATACTTATGATTTTCTCTAGATAGGCAAGGTGCAGTCCAAACATCAGAATGAATAAGATCAAAACACTTTTCATAAACAGTAGTAGACTTGTTAAAGACAGTTCTACAATGCTTGCCTAAAATGCAAGCTTCACAATCATTATTCTCAAAGGAAACACCTGGCAACATCAGTTTTAAAGCCTTATTATGAGGGTGTCCTAATCTAGCATGCCACAATGCATTTTTACTTAAACCAGAACTAGAAACAGAAGTAAACGAGCAGCTATATCTAGAAACAGGAGTGAGATCTTCAAGTAAATATAGCTCTCCTTTAGTCACTCCCTTTCCAATCATCTTGCTGCTTTTAATATCCTGAAACTTCACATCATTAGGACTGAATATAACATTGCATTGCAAATCAGTAGCACATTTCTTAACAGATAACAAGTTTGATGTAAATTCAGGCATATAAAAGGCTTTAGTTTCCTTATCAAATAGTTTAAGACTTCCTATTCCTCTAATAGGAATCTTATCTCCATTAGCAATCAGTACATTTCCATTCATTGGCACAATGTTTTTAATTAAGCTAGTGTCGCTTATCATATGATGAGATGCACCTGAATCAATCACTAATGGCTTAATGTCATGAGAGCTAGCCATATGCGCAAGGATACTAGATGGTTTGAATGCATGATCATTTCTAGCAAAGTTTGCAGTCCTAGATTGATTTACCATTTCTATCAAGCTCTCATGCATCCTATCAGTTCTAGTTAGATTCTCATAGTTCTCTACCACCCTAGCACCAAAAGAATACCCAAAGATGTTACCATTCTCCTTGAACATCTTAATGAGAGCATCAAGGTCGGATCTCCTTAGATACTCTTGATCATTGTTCCCACGGTTGCTTGATGCTCCAGTGTAGGCTACAAGAGACTTTCCATCACCTGCCTCACGCCCATCTATCTCCTTTCCTTTGCTTGTACCAGCTCCACTTGTTCCATCCGAGACATTAGCCCTTGCCTCACGGTCCTTCATGAACTTAGCCGGCTTGAGGTGAGGATGGAGTATCCAGCAGTGGCTCTTCTTGTGGCCATGCTTCTTGCAGTGATCACAACTCCCATTGAACCTCCTCTCCTCAAACTTCCCATGCGCAGCCGCAGCCTTGTTTGCTTGTGGAGCTTCACTACCTTCCTCTTGAGTTGCTTGGCTTGCAAGGGACAGGTCTCCTTTCTTTGCAAACAACCCAATGGAGCCTTGCTCCTTCTGAATCCGCGCACACACATCCTCAAGATCAGGTAGAGTGTCTTCTCTAAGCAGGTGCTGGATGAGACCGTTGTAAGCCGGGTTCAGCGTGAGGAGTAGCCCAAAGACCTTGTCTTGCTCTCTCCTCTTGTTAAGCTCATCAGCATCCGTTGTGCTTGGCCTAAGCATCTCCATCTCGGACCAGAGACTCCTGAACCTCCCTAGATGCTTGGTGAACTCCATGTCTTCTTGTACAAGGTTGTTGATGGCTTGCTTCACTTCAAACACTCGGCTTAGGTTTGATGTGTTGCCATACACCTTCTTCAGAGTATCCCACAGCTCCTTAGCAGACTCACAGTAGCTGTATGCATCCAGAATAGCAGGCTCAAGTGACGCATGAAGCACAGACATCACCAGCATATCCTCTTGATGCCACTTCTCTTCCGCCTTGCTTGCAGCCTCACCATCATCCTCTCCTTGAGTGATGAGTTTTGGAGCTTCTCCGGGGGTGATGTGCTTCCACAACCCCTTGCTTCCCACCGTGGTTCTCACCATCCGAGACCACACCAAGTAGTTGGTTCCCTTGAAGACCACAGCTACCTTCATGTTCATGTTCATCCCACTCTCCATGTTGAATGATGAACTCTCTAAGTTTCAGAAACTTTATCTTGAGTTGAATGACTTGTAGAAACCTTCACAGCCTCGATCTTCAACCCACACAGCTTCAGATGACACACCACAATCAGTCTTAAACTTGAAAAGTACCCAGAAACTCTCAAACACACAAGAACACACAAGAGTTTCTTCAAAGCTTCAACCTTGAGGCTTCAAAGAATCTCACACGACCTCAGGCTCTCACTAACCTGGCTCTGATACCATATCACTTTTAGTGATGTTTAGAGTGATCTGAGTATTTAGGAAAGATTAGAAGAGATTTAGAGAAGATTAAAGTATGAAAGACGAGATTAAGAGTCTAAAGAACTAAAGAGAGACTAAGAGAGACTCATAACTTGCTTGGTTTATTATTATGGAGAGATTACATATTTATATGGATCAGCATACAAGGGTTTTGTAATAGTGAAAGCAACTCCTAAAGACTAAGCATGTGGAGTCAAACCAAGGAGAGGCGCGCTTCATTTGAATGAACGGAGGTGAGGCTTTACACGCTTGATGCCAAAGGCATCTTTGCCTAGATGCTCCTTTTGCCTTTACAGCTAGCAACAGCTTAAGCCGCGTCCCAACCTTATCCTTCAACGGTCATATCCTAAAGCCTCTTCCTCTTGTAGAGTCATCGGCCACTTTAGGATAGATGTGAGCTTTGCCTTTCTTCCCAAGGTACCTGAGTTGTACGGCCTTTGCCCTATCCGTACACTTCTCCTTAACTTCACACAACTACTCCTTTTCTTCCTTTGATCTCTCTTCTCATGTAAACCCTTGATCCTTTCACTTAATCATCTCCATAACTTAACACTAACTTTCATTAATGAGATTAGGATACATTATATAGTGAGGTAGAGACTCTAGGGTTTCAGATACAAAAGGAGAGAAAGCATGTAGAGTCAAAGGATAAGATAAGAAGAGGTTTGAACTATCCAATGAGAGAGGCCGCGTGTGTGAAGCATCTTTGCTTTATGCTAGATCCGCTCCAGCCCAAGGCAGGCTGTCACACGCTCCTTCTTCCTTGGTAACGGTCTGATCCTTCAGATAAGTGATCAGCCCTTCTCCTTATCAGGTGTGACCATCCAGGTAACTTATTGCTTTACCGCAACTAAGGTAAGTGCGTACGGCCATGTACGGCCGTGTACGGCCTTGTACGGACGCCTCACCCAACCTTCTCCATTCCTCCTAAGCTTCTTCTCCTCCATTCATACTTAACCCCTCAAGTCTTCTCTCCTCATCTTAACACTCCCCCTCAAGCTTAGCTTTGTGAAAGCCTAAGCTTGGATAGCCATGAGATCTTCCTCATTAAAAACCTCACCAAAGAAAACCCATTGGGACAAAACTTTGATGAGGGAAAAAGAGTAAAGACCTCATGACTTAGGGGATCAGCTCCTTCTCTTCCCAAGATCAATGAGTCCCAATCTAATGTGAATGGACTCCATTGTCTTTTGCCTTGCAGCCTTGGTGAACACATCCGCTAACTGATCTTCACTTCTAGTGTAGCATGGCAAGATCACTCCTAGCACAATCATCTGCCTCACCTTGTGACAATCAACCTCAATGTGCTTGGTTCTCTCATGAAACACCGAGTTGGAGGCAATGTGAATGGCAGCTTGGTTATCACAATGCATTGTCATTGGCGTGGCTTGATCAATCTCCAAGTGCTTCAAGATCCCTTTGATCCACACCAGCTCGTTGGTAAGCTTCAGCATAGCTCTATATTCAGCTTCTGCACTTGAACAAGACACCACCTTCTGCTTCTTACTCTTCCAAGTAACCAAGTTGCCTCCAATGAATGTGCAATAGCCTGTGGTTGATCTCCTGTCTGCTCTATCACCAGCCCAATCCGCATCACAGTATCCAACCACTTCAGTGCTTCCATTGCAACCCATCCATACTCCTTGATCAGGTGAGCCGTTGAGGTACATCAAGATCCTCTCCACCATGCGCCAATGATGCTCCTTAGGCACTTGCATGTGTTGACTCACCTGATTCACAGCAAAACAAATGTCAGGTCTAGTTATGGTAAGATAAATCAATTTGCCAACTAGCTTTCTATAGAGTTTAGGATCCTGATAAGGTTTGCTGTCTTCAATCTCCCCCTCTCGTGGGACTTTGTAGCCATCCTCCATAGGCATCCTTGCTGTCTTGCCTCCATAAGCACCTGCACCTTTCAAAAGATCAAGTGTATATTTTCTTTGGGACATAAACAAACCTTCCTTGGATCTACATATCTCAATTCCAAGGAAGTATTTCATTTCTCCCAAGTCTTTAATCTCAAACATGGATTTAGGGAACTCCTTGGTTGCTGTGATACCTTCCTTATCACTTCCTGTGATAATGATATCATCAACATACACAAGGAGTGCAATCATACCTGAGGGAGTAGTGAGAGTGAAGAGGGTGTGGTCTAGTTCAGACTTCTTGAAGCCTCGGCCATTCAGAGTAGTACTCAGCTTGTTGTACCAAGCTCTTGGTGATTGCTTCAGCCCATAGATAGCTTTCTTCAGTCTCAACACATTTCCTCTCTTCACCAAGTGTTCCAAGCCTGGTGGTGGATGCATATACACTTCATCCTCCAGCTCTCCTTGTAGAAATGCATTCTTCACATCCATTTGCCATAAGCCCCATCCAAGGTTCACAGCTAAGCTCAATACAATCCGGATTGTGTGTAGTTTGGCTACTGGCGCAAAGGTCTCAATGTAATCTTCTCCATAAGTTTGAGTAAACCCTCTTGCAACCAGTCTTGACTTCTTCCTCTCAATCTTTCCATCAGCCTTATACTTGATTGTGAAGATCCATCTACTAGTCACAGCCTTCTTCCCTTTTGGTAACTCACTCTCATACCATGTATCATTCTTGATCATAGCTCCTGCCTCAGCTCCAACTGATTCCTTCCATTCTTCATCCATCATTGCCTCTTCATAGCTTCTTGGTATGTAGTTCTCATCCAAGTTTACCATAAAGGCACAATGTTCTTCAGGGTATTGAGCAAACGAACACACAGCTTGAGAAGGATGCTCCACAGCTTGGGCATTGTAGTACACTCGCGTGTTTACCCAACTAGAAGGATCCTTTCTCAGCCTTGTGCTTCTCCTCAATACTGGTTGGTTCTGAACCTGCTCCTCTTGGACACTTGGTTCTGGTGCTTCAGCCTGAGCTTCTACTTCTCCTTGGCTTTGATCACCTTGATTGTGAGAGCCTGAAACACTCCCTTCTTCTTCTTCACTCAAGCCGGCTCCATCCTGACCATATTCTTGAGTTTCAGATTCCCTTCCCCCCTCACGATCAAGGTGAGGTGACTGATTAGCTTCAACAGGGGACGGAGAACTCTCATGTTGGTTCCTACTCCCCACATTTGGATCCTGGTTCATCTTGATACCTAGACCTTCCAAAATCAGTCTTAAAGCTCCTGCCTTATCTGATGTTAAATCCTTTAGCTCCTCTTGATTCTTTTCTTCATAGTATCCTCTTGCTTCTATGAACTTCACATCTCTAGAGATTAGGACTCTTCTAGTTGCTGGATCATAACACTTGTATCCCTTTTGTGTTGTTGAGTAGCCAATGAACATAGCCTTAGTGCTCCTTGCATCTAGCTTGTTTCTCAACTCTCCTGGTATCAACACAAAGCATAAACATCCAAATACTCTCAAGTAATCCACTGATGGCTTGTGCTTGTTTAGAACTTCAAATGGTGCTTCATCCTTCAACACCTTTGTGGGAATCCTGTTGATCAAATAACAAGCAGTAGCCACAGCATCACTCCAAAACCTCTTTGGAACATTTGCTTGGAACATCAGTGACCTAGCAACCTCCATCAAGTGTCGGTTCTTCCTCTCAGCTACCCCATTCTGTTGTGGAGTATAAGGACAGCTTGTTTGATGCAAGATCCCATGATGCTCTAGATGACTCTTGAACGCATAGCTTGTGTACTCCCCTCCATTATCTGATCTAAAAAGTTTAATCTTGGCATTATAATGGTTAGTCACATAAGCTTGAAAGTTCTTAAATGCATCTATCACTCTATCTTTTGATGGGATTAAAGTTAACCAGGTGTATTTGGATTTTTCATCAATGAATGTGACAAAGTATTTATGATTGTCTCTAGATATGCAAGGTGCAGTCCACACATCAGAATGAATAAGATCAAAGCACTTATCATAAACACTAGTAGAGTTTGGAAATACAGTTTTACAATGCTTGCCTAAGATGCAAGCTTCACAATCCTTATTCTCAAATAAAACACCTGGTAACATCAAGTTCAAAGCTCTACCATGAGGATGTCCTAATCTAGCATGCCACAAAGCATTTTTATTTAAACTAGAAGCAGTAGTAAACGAGCAATTGTAATTGGAAACAGGATCAAGTTCTTCAAGCAAGTACAACTCTCCTTTAGTGATTCCTTTTCCAATCAAGTGGCTGCTCTCAATATCCTGAAACTTTACATCATTAGGACTGAATATAACATTGCAATTCAAATCAGTTGTGCATTTCTTAACAGATAGCAAGTTAGATGTAAATTCAGGCATGTAGAAAGCTCTAGTGTTCTTATCAAACAACTTCAAGTTTCCTATTCCTTTAATAGGGATCTTGTCCCCATTTGCAATCATAACATGTCCACTAGTTGGTTCTATATCCTTAATCAGATTTGTATCACTAATCATGTGATGAGATGCACCAGAATCAACAATTAATGGCTTAGTTACACTGCTAGCATTATGACACAGGTTCAAAGGTGATCTAAATGTATTTAGTTCATGATTCATCCTAGCATTTCTAGCAAAGGTGTACTCATGTCTAGCCTGTTCATTGCTTTTAACTCTATCCATCCTAGCAATATCAGTAACATAAGGAGAGGTTTCTATAGTCTTAGCTATCATGGATGCACCAAAGGAGTACCCATGAGTGTTACCATTCTCCTTGAGCATTTTGATGAGAGCATCCATCTCGGATCTCCTGATGAAGTCCTGATCATTGCCACGGATGTTAGGAGCTCCTGAGTATGTCACCAGTGCCTTGCCATCACCCTCACGCCTCTCTCCTTCTGCTCCACGGCTAGATGATCCGGCTCCACTTGTTCCTTCAGAAGCATGAGCTTTTGCCTCCCTTTCCTTCATGAACTTCGCTGGCTTCAGATGAGGATGTAGTATCCAGCACTGGCTCTTCTTGTGTCCATGCTTCTTGCAGTGATCACAATTTCCATTGAACTTCCTATCTTCATACTTGCCGTGTGCTGCTCTGTTGGCTTGTGGTATCTCCTCATGATCAGTTTGCGCAGCATTGGCTAGGGACAAGTCTCCTTTACCACCAAACAAGCCAATGGAGCCTTGCTCCTTTTGTATCTGAGCACACGCATCCTCCAAGTCAGGAAGCTTATCAGCCCTCAACATATGCTGAATCAACCCACTGTAGCTTGGATTCAATGTCAGCAACAACCCAAAGACCTTGTCTTGCTCTCTTCTTTCATTCAGCAGCTCCGGATCAGTTGTGCTAGGCCTCAGCATCTCCAGCTCTGACCAGAGTGTCCGGAACCTCCCCAAATGCTTAGTGAACTCCATGTCATCCTGAGTTAGATCATTCAAAGCTTTCTTCACTTCAAAGACCCGGCTGAGGTTAGAGGTGTTTCCATACACCTTCTTCAACGTTTCCCACAGCTCCTTGGCTGTCTCACAGTAGCTGTAAGCATCAAGAATGGCTGGCTCCAATGAGCTATGAAGAGCAGACATCACCATCATGTCCTCTTGTTGCCACTTCTCAGCTTCAGCTTCCGAGACACTCTCTATGTCTCCTCCTTGAGTAATGAGTTTTGGAGCCTCACCAGATGTGATGTGCTTCCATAAACCCTTACTTCCCACAGCAGTCTTCACCATCCTAGACCATACTAGGTAGTTACTTCCCTTAAAAGTCACAGCAACCTTCATTTTGGAACCACTCTCCATCTTAAGCGGCTTCACTTCAATAACTTGTAAAAGACTTGATCTTGAGACTCAGAACTATTGAGATGAAGACCAAGGAGAGACAGTAACTTTAGAGTTTTACTGTGGTAACTTTATTTTAACCACAGTAACTACTTGGGAAGTTATCTGATGAGATGAGAAGGTAACTTAGTGAAGAGAAGAGGGTAAACTCGACCTAAGAGGATAAGGAAGGATAAGGGAGCACTTTGACAGCCTGTATGATGCTGGAAAGGAGAGGATGCTTTTACACTAGTGCAAGCATGTGAGAAAGCACAGCCAAGTGATTCAAAAGGAGTTCCAGCCTGTCCTTTGACTACACATGCTTATACATTTCGAAATCCCTTGTTGCTCTCTCTTTATATACTTGTAAACCCTTATCAGTTATTAATTAATGGAGTTTTGAGTCTCTCTCTCTATTCTCTCACTAAAATCTCTTAATCTCTTTAATCTTTTCATCTGATTATCCCTGATTAGTTGAATCATGCTCTAATACACAAAAGTGTATATGGTATCAGAGCCAGGTTGCTAAAAAGGGGAGAGTGTGATTTCGTTTTTTCATAAAGTTCTTGAGTGTTCTTGAGTGTTCTTGGTGTTCTTGAGTTCTGGTCTTTATTATCTGAGTGGTGTGAGATATTCTGATGGATTCAAACTATCTCAACATGGAAATGAAGCACAGATCTAGTACAACCATGGAGCTTGAAGAAGAGAGGGAGGGCGATTGGTCAAGATGGGCAAAGAGAGCTTTGGAAAGCTGTGGGTTATGGAGTAGTCATGGAAAGGGGAAACCTTTCATGGAAATGGCTACTGAAGAAGGTCAGACAAGAGGTCTGAAGCTGGGAAATGAAGTTGTTCAAGGAAACACTACAAAGAGTGAGATTGAAGCAACTTTAGGCAAGTCCAAGCTTGTGAGAGTCGTTGAGGACAGAGGGGTGATCCGCGGCTTGAGACAAGGAAAGGATGAGTGTTATCAGCTTGTGGGAAGGCTGAGAGAAGTATGGTCAGAGCTAGATGTGGTGAAGACACACACATCAAATCCGAGATGTTGTCAAGAAAGGAGGAAGCAAGATGTGATCTTCAGCTTCCTTATGGAAGAGGTATGTGAACTTGTTAAATATACTTGTGTGTGGGAAATGAACAGGAAGCCAGAAAGATGGAAGGGAGGTACAAGCTGTAAGAAGGGAAGGTTGAGAAAACTTTCTAAGGAGTGGTTAATGAAGAGAAGGGCATGGAGAAAGGATAGCGAGTCTGGGCACTTAAGTGACAGGATGAATGTGATCTTGAAGGGAATCAAGGATGTACTTCAGCAGATGGTTATAGGAGAGTGTTCATACTCAGCTTACATGGGAGAAACAGTAGGAGACAGTGCGGATATGAGAGGAATGGATACCAAGAGGGCAGATGAGTGTGTGACAAAGAAGGAATGGGATGAGTTGGTTAAGCATGTGTATGCTTTGGCTACGACCCGGAGTCAGGGTGCTCCTGCCAAAGCATCCACATCTAAACCCATCATCATTGACTCTGGAGCAACACACCACATGATCAGTGACAAGAGACTAATCAGTGAGGTTAAAGCAGCAACAGGGAGTGTCATGATAGCCAATGGTACCAGGATCCCAATAGAAGGAGTGGGAAACCTCAAGCTGTTTGAGAAGAACTCCACTGCCTTCTACCTACCTCAGTTTACATCCAATCTAATCTCAGTTAAGAAGGCTACAGTTGATCTGGATTGTCAAGTGGTTTTCAGACCAAATGAAGTTGAGTTCCAGGATTTGAAGACTGGAAGGGTTATTGGCAGAGGAGACAGCAAGCATCAGCTCTATCATCTCCAAACAACTGAGGCGCCTAGTCCTGTGGAGTCTGTGTGTTTAAGCAGCACAACGGATAGGTGTGATAATCTCACATGGCATGCAAGGCTGGGACATCCTCATGCCAAGGCAATTGAACTGATTCTACCAAGTATGGCGTTCAATCACTTGGAGTGTGAAGCTTGTATACTTGGAAAGCACTGTAGGACTGTCTTCCCAACATCAGAAACCAGATATGAGAATTGCTTTGATCTGGTGCATTCAGACGTGTAGACAGCTCCCTGTATGTCTAGAGACAGCCATAAGTACTTTGTGACTTTCATTGATGAGAAGTCAAAGTACACATGGATCACCATGATTCCCTCCAAAGACAGAGTCCTAGAAGCCTTCATGAACTTCCAAGCATATGTTACTAACCAGTACAATGCCACTGTGAAGATTCTGAGGTCTGATAATGGAGGAGAATACACTAGCAATGCTTTCAAGAGTCATCTTGCAAAGCATGGGATTGTGCAACAAACTAGCTGTCCCTACACACCACAACAAAATGGGGTGGCTGAGAGGAAGAACAGACATTTGATGGAGGTTGCGAGATCAATAATGTTCCACATGAATGTCCCTAAGAGGTTTTGGAGTGATGCTGTTCAGACTGCTTGCTATCTCATCAATAGAGTGCCAACCCGTGTCTTGAAGAAACTGTCTCCCTTTGAAGTATTGAACAAGACCAAGCCACACATTGATCATTTGAGAGTCTTTGGGTGCTTATGTTATGTGATGATTCCCGGAGAAAGAAGGAACAAGCTAGAAGCAAAGAGTACTAAAGCTATGTTCATTGGGTACTCAATCACTCAGAAAGGCTACAAATGTTATGATCCAATAACTAGGAGGGGTTATGGTATCTAGAGAAGTGAAGTTTGTTGAGTCTAAAGGGTATTATGAGGAGAAGAAATGGGAAGACCTAGAGGATCTGTCCCGAGCTCCATCAGAGAAGGCAACAACATTGAGAGTGTTGTTGGAGAGACTAGGGATAGGATTATCCCAAGATCAGGAACCAGGAAGAACAGGACCTTCTAATCAAGCTGGAGAAGCTGGAGGAACAACCCCTCTTGATCATGAGAGGGGGAATGGATCTGAATCAGGGGAGCAGGAGCATAACCAAGAGGATTCAGGTCAGCATGATCAGGAGGAGACACAGGAAGTAGAGAGTGAAGCTCAGTCAGGTGGAAATGAGCAGGGAGAACCTACTGGTTTAAGAGAGGAAGCACAAGAGAATGTTCAGGCTGAAGAACAGGTTGAGACCTTGCGGAGGAGCACAAGGATAAGGAGGGATCCTTCCAACTGGGTAAACATGAGAGTGTACTACAATGCCCAGGCTGTGGAGCATCCCTCTCAAGCCGTGTGTTCCTTTGCTGAGTTTCCAGAAGAGCACATGGTGTTTATGTGTAACTTGGATGAGAATGAGATACCAAGATCTTATGAGGAAGCTATGAAGCACAAGGTTTGGAGAGATTCAGTAGGAGATGAAAGGGATGCAATGATCAGGAATGATACTTGGTATGAGAGTGAGTTACCTAAAGGGAAGAAGGCAGTTTCAAGCAGATGGATCTTCACCATCAAGTACCTTGCAAATGGGGAGATAGATAGGCGCAAGACTAGGCTGGTTGCAAGAGGATTTACACAGACTTATGGGGAAGATTACATTGATACTTTTGCACCAGTGGCCAAGCTTCACACAATTCGAATTGTGTTATCTATTGCAACAAACTTGGAATGGGATTTGTGGCAAATGGATGTGAAGAATGCTTTCTTGCAAGGTGAACTTGAAGATGAAGTATACATGCATCCACCTCCTGGTCTTGAGCATCTAGTAAAGCCAGGGAATGTTTTGAGATTGAAGAAAGCAATATATGGGTTGAAACAGTCACCTAGAGCTTGGTACAGGAAGCTGAGTACAACACTCAATGGGAGAGGCTTTAGGAAGTCTGAACTAGATCACACTCTCTTCACCTTGACAGGACCTTCAGGGAGCATTGTGATTCTAGTGTATGTGGATGATTTGATTATCACAGGAAGTGATAAGGCAGGGATTCAGGCTACAAAGGAGTTTCTCAAATCTGTGTTTGACATCAAGGATTTGGGAGAGATGAAGTATTTTTTGGGGATTGAGATATGCAGATCTAAGGAGGGTTTGTTTATGTCTCAAAGGAAGTACACTATGGATATGCTGAAGGAGACTGATGTGCTTGGAGGAAAGATAGCTAAGACACCTCTTGAGGAAGGGTATAAGGTCTTGCGTGAGGGGGAGGTTGAAGAGAACCAGTTGTTTGAGGATGCTAAGCTGTATAGGAGGATGGTGGGTAAGCTGATCTACTTGACTATCACCAGACCTGATATATGCTTTGCTGTGAATCAAGTGAGCCAACATATGCAGGCACCAAAGGTACATCACTGGAAGATGGTTGATAGGATACTAAGGTATTTGAGTGGCTCGCATGGACAAGGAGTTTGGATGGGTTGCAATGGCAGTACAGAAGTGGTTGGGTATTGTGATGCTGATTGGGCAGGAGATAGAGTGGACAGGAGATCAACTACTGGGTATTGTACATTCATTGGAGGGAATCTGGTTACTTGGAAGAGTAAGAAGCAGAAGGTCATCTCCTGTTCAAGTGCTGAAGCTGAGTATAGAGCTATGTTGAAGCTTACAAATGAGTTAGTGTGGATCAAGGGTATTTTGAAGCACTTGGAGATCGAGCAGACCACACCTATGACAATGCATTGTGACAATCAAGCAGCTATCCACATTGCTTCCAATTCAGTGTTTCATGAGAGAACAAAGCACATAGAAGTGGATTGTCATAAGGTGAGGCAGATGATTATCTTGGGAGTGATTCTGCCATGCTATACAAGAAGTGAAGATCAGCTTGCAGATGTGTTTACTAAGGCAGCGAGATTAAAGACAATGGAGTCCATACTATCAAGGCTTGGACTCATTGATCTTACTCCCAGGAGCTGAGCCCCTTAACCATGGAGTCTCCACTCTTTTTCCCTCATCAAGGTTTTATCCCAATGGGTTTTACTTGGTGAGGTTTTTAATGAGGGAGGTCTTCATGGTTTCCAAGCTTGACTTGTTCTACATGGTCAAGCTTGAGGGGGAGTATTGAGATGAAGACCAAGGAGAGACAGTAACTTTAGAGTTTTACTGTGGTAACTTTATTTTAACCACAGTAACTACTTGGGAAGTTATCTGATGAGATGAGAAGGTAACTTAGTGAAGAGAAGAGGGTAAACTCGACCTAAGAGGATAAGGAAGGATAAGGGAGCACTTTGACAGCCTGTATGATGCTGGAAAGGAGAGGATGCTTTTACACTAGTGCAAGCATGTGAGAAAGCACAGCCAAGTGATTCAAAAGGAGTTCCAGCCTGTCCTTTGACTACACATGCTTATACATTTCGAAATCCCTTGTTGCTCTCTCTTTATATACTTGTAAACCCTTATCAGTTATTAATTAATGGAGTTTTGAGTCTCTCTCTCTATTCTCTCACTAAAATCTCTTAATCTCTTTAATCTTTTCATCTGATTATCCCTGATTAGTTGAATCATGCTCTAATACACAAAAGTGTATAAGAACTACAACACCAGCTCAAACCCTTCCGTGCCTTGTCTTTACTCTTCAAAGAACCCTCAAACAGCTAGATAAGACTCCCGGAATGAAGATGTAGCTCTCGGGATGCAGCTTCTTCCAAGAACACTCACACCACTCTCACTTGATCTCTCAAAGTTTCAAGGTTGAATCTTCAAGAGAAAAACGCCAAGAACTCAGATTGAAATCAACCTGGCTCTGATACCATATCACTTTTGAGTAATGTAAACTATAATCTGAGTTTAGATAAGAATAGAGAAGAGATTAGAGTAGATTTAAGAGATTAAGAGACTAAATGAGAATCATTGTGAAAAGTATAGAGAGATTGATTTGTTTAGAACTGTCTAACTTTCATTAATGAGATTAGGATACATTATATAGTGAGGTAGAGACTCTAGGGTTTCAGATACAAAAGGAGAGAAAGCATGTAGAGTCAAAGGATAAGATAAGAAGAGGTTTGAACTATCCAATGAGAGAGGCCGCGTGTGTGAAGCATCTTTGCTTTATGCTAGATCCGCTCCAGCCCAAGACAGGCTGTCACACGCTCCTTCTTCCTTGGTAACGGTCTGATCCTTCAGATAAGTGATCAGCCCTTCTCCTTATCAGGTGTGACCATCCAGGTAACTTATTGCTTTACCGCAACTAAGGTAAGTGCGTACGGCCAGGTAGTACGGCCATGTACGGCCGTGTACGGCCTTGTTCGGACGCCTCACCCAACCTTCTCCATTCCTCCTAAGCTTCTTCTCCTCCATTCATACTTAACCCCTCAAGTCTTCTCTCCTCATCTTAACAAACAAGAGATCCGAGCTGATCTCTTGAACCTCCATGGGCACGGTTCACTTGAACTTGGCAGGTTTGAGGCTTGGATTCAGTATCCAACACCTCTCCTTGGTGTGCCCATCCCTCTTGCAATGCTCACACTTCAGGCCTCTCCTATCCCCCTTCTTGTAAGGCGCCTTGTTGGGCTGAGAGCTTCTTTCAGCTTGAGAAGCAAAGGAGAGTGTTTCCTTTGTTGGGACCATTGAGAGTAACAGCAATGACAATGGTTCTTTTGGACTCCATGTTGAAGCTGGATGAACAAGACTGTCAAAGAACTCTTCAAGGCAGAAGCTTGGGACAAGGTGAGCTGAATCTTCAAGGGCGTGAGCTTGGGAGCTTGTGGATGTAGCGGAAGTCTTCACCAGGAGTCTGAGCAACCTGGCTCTGATACCATATGAGGTTTTCAGAGTACCAGTACTTGAGTGATGTAAGAACAGATGAGAGAGTTGTGTATGAAGAATAGAAAAGAGATTAAGAGAATCAAAGGGAGTATGGGTGAAGTCTAAGAGATTAATGGAGAGTATTATTAGATTAAGAGAATGAAATGATTTAGAGTAGATTAAGAACAGAATGAGAGATTATGAAGAGTTTAGGTGAGAATCATGATTAAGTGAGTATGAATGTAGAGAGATAGACTCAGAACTGTATGTTTATTATTAATCACAAGAGTTACAATATATAGAGAGAGAGCATTAGGGTTTTCGAAATCATAAAGAGGAGCTAAGCATGTGAGGTCAACAAGGTTAGGATAAGATCTCTTTAACTTGGCCAATCAGTGTTCCCACATGCTTGGATCATCTAGGATCTTGGACAAAGATGCTCTTGCCTTTCTGTTGATCAGAGTTAAGTATATGAGAAGAGGAGCTAAGGGAGTTGAGGTATTAGAGGAAGAGATGAAGTATGGAAGAAGAGGTGAGTTTGGGTTGAGTGATCCGTACAAGGCCGTACAGGCCGTACCATCCGTACATAGGACATCAACCAAACTCACCAAGGTAAAACTAAGTTACCAAGGTAACTTAGTGGAGAGGAGGATAAGCTTTGGAGTGGATAAGACCGCGGAGGAAGAAGAGCTGAGGCGCGGACTGACAGTCTGGCATGGACTGGAAAGTAAACAGCATCTATGAGAAGATGCTAGATGCCTCACACACTTGAAGAAGCTCATTGGCCGGATTCAAATATAGGCTCCTCCTCCTTTTGACTTCACATGCTTTCCTTATCCTTTGTAATCGAAAACCCTAAGCTCCCCTTGCTATATATTGTAACCCAAGATCATTAATGAAAGTTAGACAGTTCTAATCACTAAATCTCTCTACACATTTCACAATGATTCTCCATTAGTCTCATAATCTCTTACTCTTTCTTAATCTATCTCTTATTCTCTTATAAACTCAGATTCTATCTTACATTTCTCAAAAGTCATATGGTATCAGAGCCAGGTTGATTTCAATCTGAGTTCTTTGGTGTTTCTCTTAAAGATTCAAACGTGAAGCTTTAAGAGATCAAGTGAGTGTGTTTGGAGTGTTCTTGAGAGTTTCGACATCACAAAGGGTTCAGCTACTTTTGGGAGATCTTTTCTGGTTCTTTGGAGGTTCTTTGAAGACACAAGACAAGATACAAGGTGGGGAAGCTGGTGTTGTGAATCTAAGGTCCAAGATCAAGTCTTTTGCAAGCTATTGAAGTGAAGCTGTTGAAGATGGAAAGCGGGATGAAGATGAAGGTTGCGGTGACTTTCAAGGGAAGTAACTACCTAGTATGGTCTAGGATGGTGAAGACTGCTGTGGGAAGCAAGGATTTATGGAAGCACATAACATCTGGTGAGGCTCCTAAGCTGATTACCCAAGAAGGAGACAAGGAGAGTGTCTCGGAGAGTGAAGCTGAGAAGTGGCAGCAAGAAGACATGATGGTGATGTCAGTTCTTCATGCCTCGTTAGAGCCAGCTATACTGGATGCTTATAGCTACTGTGAGACAGCCAAGGAGCTGTGGGACACACTGAAGAAGGTGTATGGAAACACTTCCAATCTGAGCCGGGTGTTTGAAGTAAAGAAGGCAATCAATGGGTTGTCTCAAGAAGACATGGAGTTTACCAAGCACTTGGGAAGGTTCCGGTCACTGTGGTCTGAGTTGGAGATGCTTAGGCCAAGTACACTTGATCCAGAGCTCCTAAATGAGAGGCGTGAGCAGGACAAGGTCTTTGGGCTTCTACTCACGCTGAATCCAAGCTACACTGGTCTAATCCAGCACATGTTGAGGTCCGAGAAGCTACCTGATCTAGAGGAGGCGTGTGCTCAGATACAAAAGGAGCAAGGCTCCATTGGCTTGTTTGGAGGCAAGGGAGAGCTGTCTCTTGCTAATGCTGTGCAATCTGATCATGAAGAGACTCCACAAGCCAACAAAGCAGCACACGGCAAGTATGAGGATAGGAAGTTCAATGGCAACTGTGATCATTGCAAGAAGCATGGACACAAGAAGAGCCAATGCTGGATACTTCATCCTCATTTGAAGCCGGCGAAGTTCATGAAGGAAAGGGAGGCAAGGGCGCATGTATCTGATGGAGCAGGACCATCTAACCGTGGAGCTGAAGGAGAGGGACGTGAGGGTGATGGCAAGGCACTGGTGACATACTCAGCAACTCCTAACATCCGCGGCAATGATCAGGACTTCATAAGGAGATCCGAGATGGATGCACTCATCAAAATGCTCAAGGAGAATGGTAACATTCATGGGTACTCATTTGGTGCATCAATGATAGCTAGGACTATAGATAATACTCCATATGTTACTGACATTGCTAGGATGAATAGCATTAAGTGTAGTGACAATGCTAGAGCCGAGTACACCTTTGATAGAAATGCTAGGATGTATCATGAGCTTAAAGCATTTAGATCACCATTGAACCTGTGTCACACTGCTAGCAACATAACTAAGCAATTAATTGTTGATTCTGGTGCATCTCATCACATGATTAGTGATACAAATCTGATTAAAGATATAGAACCAACTAATGGACAAGTTATGATTGCAAATGGAGATAAGATACCTATTAGAGGAATAGGAAACTTGAAATTGTTTGACAAAAACTCTAGAGCTTTCTATATGCCTGATTTCACATCCAACTTGTTATCTGTCAAGAAGTGCACAACTGATTTGAATTGCAATGTTATATTCAGTCCTAATGATGTGAAGTTTCAGGATATTGAGAGCAGCCAAATGATTGGAAAAGGAATCACTAAAGGAGAGTTGTATTTGCTTGAAGAACTTGAACCTGTTTCCAATCACAAATGCTCA
Source organism: Brassica rapa (assembly GCF_000309985.2). Lineage (NCBI taxonomy): Eukaryota > Viridiplantae > Streptophyta > Magnoliopsida > Brassicales > Brassicaceae > Brassica > Brassica rapa. The sequence continues at coordinate 196,279 of NW_022610674.1, forward strand.
TTTACTTCTGCTTCTAGTTTAAATAAAAATGCATTGTGGCATGCTAGATTAGGACATCCCCATAGTAGGGCTTTGAACTTGATGTTACCAGGTGTTTTATTTGAGAATAAGGATTGTGAAGCTTGCATTTTAGGCAAGCATTGTAAAACTGTTTTTCCAAACTCTACTAGTGTTTATGATAAGTGCTTTGATCTTATACATTCTGATGTTTGGACTGCACCTTGCATATCTAGGGATAATCATAAATACTTTGTGACATTCATTGATGAAAAATCCAAATACACCTGGTTAACTTTAATCCCATCAAAAGATAGAGTGATAGATGCATTTAAGAACTTTCAAGCTTATGTGACTAACCATTATCATGCCAAGATTAAAATTTTTAGATCAGATAATGGAGGAGAGTACACAAGCTATGCGTTCAAAAGCCATCTAAACCATCATGGGATCTTGCATCAAACAAGCTGTCCTTATACTCCACAACAGAATGGGGTGGCTGAGAGGAAGAACAGGCACTTGATGGAGGTTGCTAGATCACTGATGTTTCAAGCCAATGTCCCAAAGAGATTTTGGAGTGATGCAGTTGCAACAGCATGCTACTTGATCAACCGGATTCCCACCAAGGTGCTAAAGGATCAAGCACCATTTGAGGTTCTCAACCCGCACAAGCCATCAGTAGAGTACTTAAGAGTATTTGGGTGTTTATGCTATGTGCTGGTACCAGGAGAGTTGAGAAACAAGTTAGAAGCAAGAAGCAGGAAGGCAATGTTCATTGGCTACTCAACAACTCAAAAAGGATACAAGTGTTATGATCCAAAAGCTAGAAGCTAGAAGAGTACTTGTATCTAGAGATGTGAAGTTCATTGAAGAAAGAGGGTACTATGAGGAGAAGAATCAAGAGGAATTGAAGGATCTCACATCAGATAAGGCTGGAGTCTTAAGGACTATCCTAGAGGGTCTAGGCATCAGGATGAACAGGATCAGTCTGCGAGTGGTGGAGGCCAGGGAGGAAGCTCCAATGAACCGCTTAGAGCTACACAAACACCTCACCTTGATCATGAGGGGGGAAGTGAACCTGAAACTCAAGAAAATGGCCAAGAAGGAGTCGGCTTGAGTGAAGAAGGAGAAGAGATCAACTCAGGTTCTCATCATCAAGGTGAGCAAAGCCAAGAAGATGAAGAACATCAGAGTGGAGTTCAAGAACCAAGTACACAAGATGAACCGGTTCAAGAACAAGAACAACCTGTATTGAGAAGAAGCACAAGGCTGAGGAAGGATCCTTCCAGTTGGGTAAACACGCGAGTGTACTACAATGCCCAAGCTGTGGAGCATCCCTCTCAAGCTGTGTGCTCCTTTGCTCAATACCCTGAAGAACATTGTGCTTTTATGGTAAACTTGGATGAGAATTACATTCCAAGAAGCTATGAAGAGGCAGTAATGGATAAGGAATGGAAGGAATCAGTTGGAGCTGAGGCAGGGGCTATGATCAAGAATGATACATGGTATGAGAGTGAGTTACCAAAAGGGAAGAAGGCTGTGACTAGTAGATGGATCTTCACAATCAAGTATAAGGCTGATGGAACAGTTGAGAGGAAGAAGTCAAGATTGGTTGCAAGAGGTTTCACTCAAACTTATGGAGAGGATTACATTGAGACCTTTGCACCAGTAGCTAAACTACACACAATCCGGATTGTATTAAGCTTGGCTGTGAACCATGGATGGGGCTTATGGCAAATGGATGTGAAGAATGCATTCCTACAAGGAGAGCTGTAGGATGAAGTGTATATGCATCCACCTCCAGGCTTGGAACACTTAGTGAAAAGAGGGAATGTGTTGAGACTGAAGAAAGCTATCTATGGATTGAAGCAATCACCAAGAGCTTGGTACAACAAGCTGAGTACTACTCTGAATGGCCGAGGCTTCAAGAAGTCTGAACTAGATCACAACCTCTTCACTCTCACTACTCCCTCAGGTATGATTGCACTCCTTGTGTATGTTGATGATATCATTATCACAGGAAGTGATAAGGAAGGTATCATAGCAACCAAGGAGTTCTTTAAGTCCATGTTTGAGATTAAAGACTTGGGAGAAATGAAATACTTTCTTGGAATTGAGATATGTAGATCCAAGGAAGGTTTGTTCATGTCCCAAAGGAAGTATACACTTGATCTTTTGAAAGGTGCAGGTGCTTATGGAGGCAAGACAGCAAGGATGCCTATGGAGGATGGCTACAAAGTCCCACGAGAGGGGGAGATTGAAGACAGCAAACCTTATCAGGATCCTAAACTCTATAGAAAGCTAGTTGGCAAATTGATTTACCTTACCATAACTAGGCCTGACATTTGCTTTGCTGTGAATCAGGTGAGTCAACACATGCAAGTGCCTAAGGAGCATCATTGGCGCATGGTGGAGAGGATCTTGATGTATCTCAATGGCTCACCTGATCAAGGAGTATGGATGGGTTGCAATGGGAGCACTGAAGTGGTTGGATACTGTGATGCGGATTGGGCTGGTGATAGAGCAGACAGGAGATCAACCACAGGCTATTGCACATTCATTGGAGGCAACTTGGTTACTTGGAAGAGTAAGAAACAGAAGGTGGTGTCTTGCTCTAGTGCAGAAGCTGAGTATAGAGCTATGCTGAAGCTGACCAACGAGCTAGTGTGGATCAAGGGCATCTTGAAGCATTTAGAGATTGATCAAGCCACGCCAATGACTATGCATTGTGATAACCAAGCTGCCATCCACATTGCCTCCAACTCGGTGTTCCATGAGAGAACCAAGCACATTGAAGTGGATTGCCACAAGGTGAGGCAGATGATCATCTTAGGAGTCATCTTGCCATGCTACACAAGGAGTGAAGATCAGTTGGCTGATGTGTTCACCAAGGCTGCAAGACAGAAGACAATGGAGTCCATTCACATCAGGTTGGGCCTCATTGATCTTGGGAAGAGAAGGAGCTGATCCCCTTTGGCTGTGAGGTCTTTACTCTTTTTCCCTTATCAAGGTTTTATCCCAATGGGTTTTCCTTGGTAAGGTTTTTAATGAGGAAGATCTCATAGCTGTCCAAGCTTAGGCTTTCACAAAGCTAAGCTTGAGGGGGAGTGTTGATCAGAGTTAAGTATATGAGAAGAGGAGCTAAGGGAGTTGAGGTATTAGAGGAAGAGATGAAGTATGGAAGAAGAGGTGAGTTTGGGTTGAGTGATCCGTACAAGGCCGTACAGGCCGTACCATCCGTACATAGGACATCAACCAAACTCACCAAGGTAAAACTAAGTTACCAAGGTAACTTAGTGGAGAGGAGGATAAGCTTTGGAGTGGATAAGACCGCGGAGGAAGAAGAGCTGAGGCGCGGACTGACAGTCTGGCATGGACTGGAAAGTAAACAGCATCTATGAGAAGATGCTAGATGCCTCACACACTTGAAGAAGCTCATTGGCCGGATTCAAATATAGGCTCCTCCTCCTTTTGACTTCACATGCTTTCCTTATCCTTTGTAATCGAAAACCCTAAGCTCCCTTGCTATATATTGTAACCCAAGATCATTAATGAAAGTTAGACAGTTCTAATCACTAAATCTCTCTACACATTTCACAATGATTCTCCATTAGTCTCATAATCTCTTACTCTTTCTTAATCTATCTCTTATTCTCTTATAAACTCAGATTCTATCTTACATTTCTCAAAAGTCATACTTTCCAGCTGTGCCAGCCTGTAAAGCCGCGCCTCTCTTATCCTTAAACGGTCTGATCAGCCAGCCAAAGCCCCTTCTCTTCTCATAAGTTACTCGGGTAACTTATTGTAACCGTGGTCGAGGTTTCACCTGTCTGACTGTGTACGGACCGTACGGCCTTGTACGGCCTTGTACGGTCATGCCAATGTGAACCTCTCCCATCACCCCAATGCTTAACATACACTCTTCAGTCTTCACCCCTTACTACTTCTCACTTGTATACTCAACTCTTCTCAACACTCCCCCTCAAGCTTAGTTTTGTGAAGTCTAAGCTTGGACACTATGAGATCTTCCTCATTAAAAACCTCATCAAAGAAAACCCATTGGGACAAAACTTTGATGAGGGAAAAAGAGTAAAGACCTCATAGGAAGGGGATCAGCTCTTGGCTGAAGATCAATGAGCCCTAACCTGATGTAGATGGACTCCATTGTCTTCATCCTTGCGGCTTTAGTAAACACATCAGCCAACTGATCTTCACTTCTTGTGTAGCATGGCAGGATCACTCCCAAGACTATCATCTGCCTCACCTTGTGACAATCCACTTCAATATGCTTGGTTCTCTCATGAAATACTGAGTTAGATGCAATGTGAATTGCAGCCTGATTGTCGCAATGCATTGTCATTGGCGCCGCTTGCTCAATCTCAATGTGCTTCAAGATCCCCTTGATCCACACTAACTCATTGGTAAGCTTCAGCATTGCCCTATACTCAGCTTCAGCACTTGAGCAGGAGACTACTTTCTGCTTCTTGCTCTTCCAAGTCACAAGGTTCCCTCCAATGAAGGTGCAGTAGCCGGTTGTAGATCTTCTGTCTGCTCTATCTCCAGCCCAATCTGCATCACAATAGCCAACTACTTCTGTACTCCCATTGCATCCCATCCAAACTCCTTGGCCTGGTGATCCGTTGAGATAGCTAAGCACTCTGTCCACCATTCTCCAATGGTGATCCTTTGGAGCTTGCATATGCTGGCTAACCTGATTCACAGCAAAACAGATATCAGGTCGTGTGATAGTTAAGTAGATTAGCTTACCCACTAGCTTCCTATAAAGCTTAGGGTCATGGAACAGCTTGCTGTCTTCAAGCTCCCCCTCTCTTGGTACTTTGTACCCATCCTCCATTGGCATCTTAGCAGTTTGTCCTCCAAGTTTACCTGCATCTTTCAAAAGATCAAGTGTATACTTCCTTTGGGACATGAATAAACCTTCCTTGGATCTACAAATCTCAATTCCAAGAAAGTATTTCATTTCCCCTAAATCCTTGATTTCAAACACAGATTTAAGGTAGTCTTTGGTCTCTTGGATTCCAACCTTATCACTTCCAGTAATGATAATGTCATCCACATAGACCAATAGACAGATGATACCTGATTGTGTGACTAGAGTGAACAGCGTGTGATCCAATTCTGATTTCCGAAAGCCTCTTCCATTTAAGGTTGTGCTCAGCTTATGATACCATGCTCTAGGAGATTGCTTCAGTCCATAAATGGCCTTCTTAAGTCTCAACACATTTCCAGGCTTCACCATGCTTTCTAGTCCCGGAGGAGGATGCATGTACACTTCATCTTCAAGTTCTCCTTGGAGAAATGCATTCTTCACATCCATCTGCCATAAGCCCCATCCAAGGTTTGTTGCAATGGATAGTATGATCCTGATTGTGTGAAGTTTAGCCACTGGTGCGAAGGTATCAATGTAATCCTCTCCATATGTTTGAGTAAACCCTCTAGCCACCAGCCTTGTCTTCTTCCTATCAATCCTTCCATCAGGTAGATACTTGATTGTAAATATCCATTTACAAGAAACAGCCTTCTTCCCTTTAGGCAGCTCACTCTCATACCAGGTTTCATTCTTGATCATAGCATCAGCCTCATCCGCAACTGAATCTCTCCATTCTCTGTCTTTCATTGCCTCCTCATATGTCCTTGGTATGTAGCTTGTATCCAAACTGATCATAAATGCGTGATGCTCATCTGGAAATTGAGCAAATGAACACACAGCTTGACTAGGATGTGCCACAGCTTGAGCATTGTAGTAGACTCTGGTATTGGTCCAGTTAGATGGATCCTTCCTCACTCTTGTGCTCCTTCTCAACGGCACTGTCTCCATAAGTGGATCACTCTCCACTCCTGGTTCCCTAGTTGCCGCTTCATTCAGAACTTCTTCTCCTCTTTCAGATTGTACCTCAAACTGATCTCTTTCTTCAGTTTCATCTTCATTTTGCATCCCTTGTTGATCAGGACTTACGCTCCCTTCATTCTCATGAGCTCCATCAGACTGGTTTCCCCCCTCATGATCAGCATGGGGTGTGTCTTCAGCTTCATTTTGAACTGGTGCTTCTCGCCCTTTTGGATCCTGGGTTGTATTGATCCCAAGACCGTCCAAGATCATCCTAAGGCTTGCAGCCTTGTCAGATTGTTGAGCTAGATCCTTCAAATCTTCCCAGCTTCTTTCTTCATAGTACCCCTTAGTCTCTATAAACTTCACATCTCTTGATACTAGGAGTCTTCTTGTTTGAGGATCAAAGCACTTGTATCCTCTTTGTGTAGTGGAATACCCCACAAACATAGCCTTAGTACTCTTAGGTTCCAGCTTGTTCCTCATATCTCCCGGAATCAGTACATAACAAAGGCTTCCAAACACCCTCAAGTGGCTTAGGGATGGCTTGAGTTTGTTTAACACTTCAAATGGTGATTGATCCTGCAAGACTCTTGTGGGAATCCGATTGATCAAGTAGCAGGCTGAGATCACAGCATCACTCCAAAATCTCTTTGGGACATTTGTTTGGAACATCATTGATCTTGCAACCTCCATGAGGTGTCGATTCTTTCTCTCAGCCACTCCATTCTGCTGTGGAGTGTAGGGACAGCTAGTTTGATGAAGGATTCCATGTGAGGCTAGATGTTGCTTGAAGGCATTGCTTGTGTATTCCCCACCATTATCTGATCTGAAAATCTTAAGCTTGGCATTATAATGGTTAGATACATAAGCTTGAAAGTTTTTAAATGCCTCAAGAACTCTATCCTTAGTCTTAATGAGTGTTAACCAGGTGTATTTGGATTTTTCATCAATGAATGTTACAAAATACTTATAGTTTTCCCTAGACAAGCAAGGAGCAGTCCACACATCAGAATGCACAAGATCAAAACATTTTTCATAGATAGTAGTTGAGTTCTTAAAGACTGTCTTACAATGTTTGCCCAAGATACATGCTTCACATTCATTATTTTTAAACATGACACCTGGTAACATTAAGCTTAAGGCTCTAACATGTGGGTGACCTAGTCTAGCATGCCACAATGCATTATTATTCAAACTAGAAGTAGAACTAAACGAGCAACTTGAATTGGAAACAGGAGCTATGTCTTCTAGCATATAAAGCTCTCCTTTGGTAACTCCCGTGCCAATCATTTTCCTTGTCTCAATATCCTGAAACTTCACATCATTAGGACTAAAGATAACATTGCAATGCAAATCAGTAGTACATCTTTTAACAGATAATAAGTTAGATGTGAATTCAGGCATATAAAAAGCTTTAGACTCTTTATCAAACAGCTTTAGATTTCCTATTCCTTTAATTGCAATTCTATCACCATTAGCAATCATCACATTTCCACAAGCAGGTTCTATATTTTTAATCAAACTAGTGTCACTAATCATGTGATGAGAAGCTCCTGAATCTACAATCAATGGTTTTATCACATTACTAGCTGCAAAGGTTCTAGGCAAATCATTCAAGCTGTTTAGAGTTCTAGGTGCTCTAGTAGTCTCAATACTATGACTCAGATATCCATCAGTTCTATCTATATAGGATGCAGCAAGAGAGTATCCTAAAGGAGAGTTCATACAGTTACCATTCTCCTTGAGAGCTTTGATGAGGGCATCAATGTCTGATCTCCTTATCATCTCACCATCAGTGCTCTTCCCCGGAGTGTGTTGGGTAGTTAGGGCCTTCCCTTCACCATCTCGCATTGTCTGCCCAGCTCCGGATGTTCCAGCTTCACTTGCCCCTTCAGACAGATGCGCCCTTGCTTCTTTATCCTTCAGGAACTTCGCTGGCTTGAGGTGAGGGTGCAGGATCCAGCATTGGCTCCTCTTGTGGCCCTGCTTCTTGCAATGGTCACACTTCCCTCCAAACTTCCCTTCTTCAGTGCGGTAAGCTGCCTTGTTTGCCTGGATAGTATCAGCTTGGTTCGCAAGTGTGAGCTCCCCCTTGCCTCCGAACAGCCCAACTGATCCCTCTTCTTTTTGTATCTGAGCACACACATCTTCAAGGGAGGGAAGCTTTGGTGACCTCAAGATGTGCTTGATGAGATCATTAAAGACCGGATTCAAGGTGAGTAGTAGGCCGAACACTTGATCTTGTTCTCTTCTCTCCATGAGCACATCTTGGTCAGTGGTGTTGGGCCTCAGCATCTCTAGCTCTGACCACAAGGCTCTGAACTTTCCCAAGTGTTTAGTAAACTCTACCTCCTCTTGCACAAGTGTGTTGATTGATCTCTTCAACTCAAACACACGGCTCAGGTTAGATGTGTTACCATAGACCTTTTGGAGTGTCTCCCACAGATCCTTTGGCGTCTCACAGTAGCTGTATGCTTCCAAGATTGAGGCTTCAAGTGACCCATGTAGCACCGTAAGCACCTTCAAGTCATCCTGATCCCACTTCTCTTGATCTGCCACCACCAGCTCTTGACCGCCTTCTTCTTCGTTAGCAACTGGTCTTGAAGCTCCACCAGAGATATGGCTCCACAGACCCTTGCTCCCAACCGCCGCTTTCACCAAGCGAGACCACAGCAGGTAGTTAGTACCACCCTTCAATGTAACCGCAACCGAGAGAGTCTTGCTCTTGCTTTCCTCCATTCCAAATGCTTCAAAGGACAACCGTAGATGAAATGAAGCTGAAGATTAATGAGATTAGAAACCAGACTATGAGCAACCTGGCTCTGATACCATATTAGATTAAGAGAATGAAATGATTTAGAGTAGATTAAGGAACAGAATGAGAGATTATGAAGAGTTTAGGTGAGAATCATGATTAAGTGAGTATGAATGTAGAGAGATAGACTCAGAACTGTATGTTTATTATTAATCACAAGAGTTACAATATATAGAGAGAGAGCATTAGGGTTTTCGAAATCATAAAGAGGAGCTAAGCATGTGAGGTCAACAAGGTTAGGATAAGATCTCTTTAACTTGGCCAATCAGTGTTCCCACATGCTTGGAGCATCTAGGATCTTGGACAAAGATGCTCTTGCCTTTCCAGCTGTGCCAGCCTGTAAAGCCGCGCCTCTCTTATCCTTAAACGGTCTGATCAGCCAGCCAAAGCCCCTTCTCTTCTCATAAGTTACTCGGGTAACTTATTGTAACCGTGGTCGAGGTTTCACCTGTCTGACTGTGTACGGACCGTACGGCCTTGTACGGCCTTGTACGGTCATGCCAATGTGAACCTCTCCCATCACCCCAATGCTTAACATACACTCTTCAGTCTTCACCCCTTACTACTTCTCACTTGTATACTCAACTCTTCTCAACAAGTATAAGAGACTGAGAGACTTAGAAACGAGATTAGGAGACTTAGTAGCCAGAGAATAAGATTCAAGAACAAGTTTATGAAGAAGAGAGACTCTCTCAGCTTAAGGGTTTACAAAGTGATCATAAGAGGCTTATATATGCCTTTACACAACTCATATCACAAACCTAGATCCTAAGGCTGTAATTAAAAGATAAAATGGATGGTAAGGATGAGAGAAGACTGGTCTTGATGTGGCTGGAGCTAGCTGGCGACTTTGGACTGAATGGAGAGCTCAGATTGCTTCATTTGAATGAAGGGAGGAGATTGGTCTTGCTGTAAAGGTAAAGCACCTTTACCTTTCCAGCTTGCACATACAGCTCACTCTGATCCCTTTGGTATATTCCCTTTCCCTCTCACACTTCAACGGTCACTATAGAAAAGGATAGAATCAGAGTGAACCGCCCTCACATTGCACATCTTGATTTGGGCTGAACCGGATGACTTGGGCGTGTGGAGTGGCCGTACGGTTGATGGTACGGACCTCCTGTCCGTACCACTATCCCTAACTATGCACATTGCCTTATCTCCTTCTTGACTGATCCCAAACACCTTCATGATTCACCCTAGACCGTACAAGGCCGTACTGAACGCCCTATCTTTGCACCACACTTCCATCTTCTCTCTAACTCCTTCACAGCCTTCACATGATCAGTCTAAGTCTTTCCTAGACTTAACTTCACAAGATAACTACTTCAGAACACCTCTGAAGCTTGATTGAACTCTTCTGGACATCTTCTAGAGCTTGCCCTATTATTGTACAAGCTCTATCTTCTCTTCAGTTCAACATGGTTAACCTTAATTCAGACCAAAGATAGGGTACTTGATGCATTTAGGAACTTTCAAACTTATGTGACTAACCATTATCATGCTAAGATTAAAATTTTGAGATCAGATAATGGAGGAGAGTACACAAGTCATGCATTCAAGCAACACTTATCACAACATGGGATCCTACATCAAACAAGCTGTCCGTATACTCCACAGCAAAATGGAGTGGCTGAGAGGAAGAATAGGCACCTCATGGAAGTGGCAAGGTCCCTTATGTTTCAGAGTAATGTTCCAAAGAGATTTTGGAGTGATGCGGTTGCTGTTGACATGAAGCAATAAGAGCTGAGTATATTGAGAGAAGGCAGTAAGGAGCAAGAGGATCATCAGTGTGATCCGATTAAGCAAAGAATCTCCTTACCTTGCAATGCAAGACTGTCCGTACAATCTACTCTACCTTGGAGTGCAAGATATGCAAAGGGAACTGATGAAATGAAGGGAGATGGCAAGAAGAATATCTTTGGTCGCCAATGGGAAGTGGAGAGACATTGGGAAGCAATGTCACGGGTCTGGTTAAGGATTCAAAGTCCTTCCCATCCGTTAGGACCTGTCATTATCAGGCTGAGCAATCTGTGCATACCAGTCCAAGAGTAGATTAGTTTATTAGTTCTATGGGATTCTTTGTTTATTATTTTCCCTAGATGCAATGTCTTCTTTGTCTCTCTTTATATACTCATGTATCATGTACCAAATGAAGTAAGGAAATATACTTCCTCATTACTCTCTCTCATAGTTTCGAAATCACCTCTCTCTCTCTTTCATCTCTCTCTCTCTCTCGGATTCTTAGTAAACCCTAGCTCTCTCTTCTCTTTGTTCTTGATAAATCACACAAGCTACTCTTATAATTCATACATTTTATCATGGTATCAGAGCAACCAAGCTCTTGAACCCTCTATCTACTTCCGCAAAACAAATCTCTGTTTCTTTTCTTGCTGTTCTTCACCAAGATCCTACCTTTGAATCCTCAAGATGGAGAACAACAACAACAACAACAACCGCATCAGCATACCTGTGACTCTGAAGGGGATTAACTACCTCTTATGGGCCAGGATGGTGAAGATTGCCCTTGGAGGAAAGGGTTTGTGGAGTCATGTCTCAGCAGAAGCGGCTCCAAAGCAAACCACCCAAGGAGAAGATGGACAGGATATGGTGGTAGCTGATGAAGACAAGTGGGCACAGGAAGATCTCATGGTTCTCACAGTGCTCCTCAGCTCTCTTGAACCTGCCATCATGGAGTCCTACTCTTACTGTGAGACTACCAAACAGCTGTGGGATACACTTTACAAAGTGTATGGAAATGTCTCCAACCTCACAAGAGTCTTTGAAGTGAAGAGAGCCATCAATGCACTCAACCAAGGGGATGTGGAGTTTCAACCACACTTTGGCAAGTTCAGGTCTCTTTGGGCAGAGATGGAGCTGCTAAGACCACACACCACTGACCATGCCACTCTCCTAACCAGACGTGAAGAGGACAGAGTGTTTGGACTGCTGCTCACTCTTAACCCATCTTATGGGAGCTTGATCAAGCACATCCTAAGAGCTGACAAACTACCTGACCTGGATGAAGTGTGTGCTCAAATCCAGAAGGAAGAAGGCTCAGTGGGCTTGTTTGGTGGAAAGGGAGACTTAAGCATGGCGCATCAAGCAGAACAAGCAGTGGCAAACAAGGCAGCTTACAAACAAGATGAGAAGAAAGGCCTGACCTGTGACCACTGCAAGAAGAAGGGTCACTTGAAGGACAAATGCTGGATACTCCATCCCCACCTTAAGCCCAACAAGTTCAGGGAGACTCGCTCTCAATACCAAGATGCAAGGGCCAACTTCTCAGCTGATGGTGCTGAGCCAACAACACCAATCACCATGGGAATAAGCAACCTAGGTGTGGGAAGTGCCACTGCCTCCACATCAGGCTATGCCACGCCAAGAGCCAACCTGGATGAGACCATCAAGAAGTCTGACTTAACAGCTCTCATCAAGGCTCTAAAGGAATCTGGTATATCTAAAACCCTTGGTGTCTCTCTTAATGCTTCACATATTGCTAATGGACCTATGAAAGATTTTAAATCAGCTAAGCCCTTAGTTATAGACTCTGGTGCTTCTCATCACATGATAAGTGATCTAGAACTGATTAAAAACATAGAACCGGCCTTAGGAAATGTGATGATAGCAAATGGAGATAAAATCCCAATAAAAGGTGTAGGTAATCTTAGACTGTTTGATAAAGAAACTAAGGCTTTCTATATGCCCACCTTTGCTTCAAACCTATTGTCTGTTAAGAAAGTAACTAATGATCTCAATTGTCAAGTTACATTCACGCCTAACAGTGTGTACTTTCAGGATATTGATTCTAGTAAGTTGCTTGGCAAAGGTGTTACCAAGGGAGACTTGTACTTGCTTGAGGACACAAGATCTGCAACTGATTTATTTCCTGCTTTTCATTCTGTTTCTGAATTCCCTAAAGATGTAATATGGCATGCTAGACTAGGACATCCTCATTCTCATGCCTTGAACATCCTGTTGCCTAGCATTATTAGATTAAGAGAATGAAATGATTTAGAGTAGATTAAGGAACAGAATGAGAGATTATGAAGAGTTTAGGTGAGAATCATGATTAAGTGAGTATGAATGTAGAGAGATAGACTCAGAACTGTATGTTTATTATTAATCACAAGAGTTACAATATATAGAGAGAGAGCATTAGAGTTTTCGAAATCATAAAGAGGAGCTAAGCATGTGAGGTCAACAAGGTTAGGATAAGATCTCTTTAACTTGGCCAATCAGTGTTCCCACATGCTTGGAGCATCTAGGATCTTGGACAAAGATGCTCTTGCCTTTCCAGCTGTGCCAGCCTGTAAAGCCGCGCCTCTCTTATCCTTAAACGGTCTGATCAGCCAGCCAAAGCCCCTTCTCTTCTCATAAGTTACTCGGGTAACTTATTGTAACCGTGGTCGAGGTTTCACCTGTCTGACTGTGTACGGACCGTACGGCCTTGTACGGCCTTGTACGGTCATGCCAATGTGAACCTCTCCCATCACCCCAATGCTTAACATACACTCTTCAGTCTTCACCCCTTACTACTTCTCACTTGTATACTCAACTCTTCTCAACACTCCCCCTCAAGCTTAGTTTTGTGAAGTCTAAGCTTGGACACTATGAGATCTTCCTCATTAAAAACCTCATCAAAGAAAACCCATTGGGACAAAACTTTGATGAGGGAAAAAGAGTAAAGACCTCATAGGAAGGGGATCAGCTCTTGGCTGAGAGATCAATGAGCCCTAACCTGATGTAGATGGACTCCATTGTCTTCATCCTTGCGGCTTTAGTAAACACATCAGCCAACTGATCTTCACTTCTTGTGTAGCATGGCAGGATCACTCCCAAGACTATCATCTGCCTCACCTTGTGACAATCCACTTCAATATGCTTGGTTCTCTCATGAAATACTGAGTTAGATGCAATGTGAATTGCAGCCTGATTGTCGCAATGCATTGTCATTGGCGCCGCTTGCTCAATCTCAATGTGCTTCAAGATCCCCTTGATCCACACTAACTCATTGGTAAGCTTCAGCATTGCCCTATACTCAGCTTCAGCACTTGAGCAGGAGACTACTTTCTGCTTCTTGCTCTTCCAAGTCACAAGGTTCCCTCCAATGAAGGTGCAGTAGCCGGTTGTAGATCTTCTGTCTGCTCTATCTCCAGCCCAATCTGCATCACAATAGCCAACTACTTCTGTACTCCCATTGCATCCCATCCAAACTCCTTGGCCTGGTGATCCGTTGAGATAGCTAAGCACTCTGTCCACCATTCTCCAATGGTGATCCTTTGGAGCTTGCATATGCTGGCTAACCTGATTCACAGCAAAACAGATATCAGGTCGTGTGATAGTTAAGTAGATTAGCTTACCCACTAGCTTCCTATAAAGCTTAGGGTCATGGAACAGCTTGCTGTCTTCAAGCTCCCCCTCTCTTGGTACTTTGTACCCATCCTCCATTGGCATCTTAGCAGTTTGTCCTCCAAGTTTACCTGCATCTTTCAAAAGATCAAGTGTATACTTCCTTTGGGACATGAATAAACCTTCCTTGGATCTACAAATCTCAATTCCAAGAAAGTATTTCATTTCCCCTAAATCCTTGATTTCAAACACAGATTTAAGGTAGTCTTTGGTCTCTTGGATTCCAACCTTATCACTTCCAGTAATGATAATGTCATCCACATAGACCAATAGACAGATGATACCTGATTGTGTGACTAGAGTGAACAGCGTGTGATCCAATTCTGATTTCCGAAAGCCTCTTCCATTTAAGGTTGTGCTCAGCTTATGATACCATGCTCTAGGAGATTGCTTCAGTCCATAAATGGCCTTCTTAAGTCTCAACACATTTCCAGGCTTCACCATGCTTTCTAGTCCCGGAGGAGGATGCATGTACACTTCATCTTCAAGTTCTCCTTGGAGAAATGCATTCTTCACATCCATCTGCCATAAGCCCCATCCAAGGTTTGTTGCAATGGATAGTATGATCCTGATTGTGTGAAGTTTAGCCACTGGTGCGAAGGTATCAATGTAATCCTCTCCATATGTTTGAGTAAACCCTCTAGCCACCAGCCTTGTCTTCTTCCTATCAATCCTTCCATCAGGTAGATACTTGATTGTAAATATCCATTTACAAGAAACAGCCTTCTTCCCTTTAGGCAGCTCACTCTCATACCAGGTTTCATTCTTGATCATAGCATCAGCCTCATCCGCAACTGAATCTCTCCATTCTCTGTCTTTCATTGCCTCCTCATATGTCCTTGGTATGTAGCTTGTATCCAAACTGATCATAAATGCGTGATGCTCATCTGGAAATTGAGCAAATGAACACACAGCTTGACTAGGATGTGCCACAGCTTGAGCATTGTAGTAGACTCTGGTATTGGTCCAGTTAGATGGATCCTTCCTCACTCTTGTGCTCCTTCTCAACGGCACTGTCTCCATAAGTGGATCACTCTCCACTCCTGGTTCCCTAGTTGCCGCTTCATTCAGAACTTCTTCTCCTCTTTCAGATTGTACCTCAAACTGATCTCTTTCTTCAGTTTCATCTTCATTTTGCATCCCTTGTTGATCAGGACTTACGCTCCCTTCATTCTCATGAGCTCCATCAGACTGGTTTCCCCCCTCATGATCAGCATGGGGTGTGTCTTCAGCTTCATTTTGAACTGGTGCTTCTCGCCCTTTTGGATCCTGGGTTGTATTGATCCCAAGACCGTCCAAGATCATCCTAAGGCTTGCAGCCTTGTCAGATTGTTGAGCTAGATCCTTCAAATCTTCCCAGCTTCTTTCTTCATAGTACCCCTTAGTCTCTATAAACTTCACATCTCTTGATACTAGGAGTCTTCTTGTTTGAGGATCAAAGCACTTGTATCCTCTTTGTGTAGTGGAATACCCCACAAACATAGCCTTAGTACTCTTAGGTTCCAGCTTGTTCCTCATATCTCCCGGAATCAGTACATAACAAAGGCTTCCAAACACCCTCAAGTGGCTTAGGGATGGCTTGAGTTTGTTTAACACTTCAAATGGTGATTGATCCTGCAAGACTCTTGTGGGAATCCGATTGATCAAGTAGCAGGCTGAGATCACAGCATCACTCCAAAATCTCTTTGGGACATTTGTTTGGAACATCATTGATCTTGCAACCTCCATGAGGTGTCGATTCTTTCTCTCAGCCACTCCATTCTGCTGTGGAGTGTAGGGACAGCTAGTTTGATGAAGGATTCCATGTGAGGCTAGATGTTGCTTGAAGGCATTGCTTGTGTATTCCCCACCATTATCTGATCTGAAAATCTTAAGCTTGGCATTATAATGGTTAGATACATAAGCTTGAAAGTTTTTAAATGCCTCAAGAACTCTATCCTTAGTCTTAATGAGTGTTAACCAGGTGTATTTGGATTTTTCATCAATGAATGTTACAAAATACTTATAGTTTTCCCTAGACAAGCAAGGAGCAGTCCACACATCAGAATGCACAAGATCAAAACATTTTTCATAGATAGTAGTTGAGTTCTTAAAGACTGTCTTACAATGTTTGCCCAAGATACATGCTTCACATTCATTATTTTTAAACATGACACCTGGTAACATTAAGCTTAAGGCTCTAACATGTGGGTGACCTAGTCTAGCATGCCACAATGCATTATTATTCAAACTAGAAGTAGAACTAAACGAGCAACTTGAATTGGAAACAGGAGCTATGTCTTCTAGCATATAAAGCTCTCCTTTGGTAACTCCCGTGCCAATCATTTTCCTTGTCTCAATATCCTGAAACTTCACATCATTAGGACTAAAGATAACATTGCAATGCAAATCAGTAGTACATCTTTTAACAGATAATAAGTTAGATGTGAATTCAGGCATATAAAAAGCTTTAGACTCTTTATCAAACAGCTTTAGATTTCCTATTCCTTTAATTGCAATTCTATCACCATTAGCAATCATCACATTTCCACAAGCAGGTTCTATATTTTTAATCAAACTAGTGTCACTAATCATGTGATGAGAAGCTCCTGAATCTACAATCAATGGTTTTATCACATTACTAGCTGCAAAGGTTCTAGGCAAATCATTCAAGCTGTTTAGAGTTCTAGGTGCTCTAGTAGTCTCAATACTATGACTCAGATATCCATCAGTTCTATCTATATAGGATGCAGCAAGAGAGTATCCTAAAGGAGAGTTCATACAGTTACCATTCTCCTTGAGAGCTTTGATGAGGGCATCAATGTCTGATCTCCTTATCATCTCACCATCAGTGCTCTTCCCCGGAGTGTGTTGGGTAGTTAGGGCCTTCCCTTCACCATCTCGCATTGTCTGCCCAGCTCCGGATGTTCCAGCTTCACTTGCCCCTTCAGACAGATGCGCCCTTGCTTCTTTATCCTTCAGGAACTTCGCTGGCTTGAGGTGAGGGTGCAGGATCCAGCATTGGCTCCTCTTGTGGCCCTGCTTCTTGCAATGGTCACACTTCCCTCCAAACTTCCCTTCTTCAGTGCGGTAAGCTGCCTTGTTTGCCTGGATAGTATCAGCTTGGTTCGCAAGTGTGAGCTCCCCCTTGCCTCCGAACAGCCCAACTGATCCCTCTTCTTTTTGTATCTGAGCACACACATCTTCAAGGGAGGGAAGCTTTGGTGACCTCAAGATGTGCTTGATGAGATCATTAAAGACCGGATTCAAGGTGAGTAGTAGGCCGAACACTTGATCTTGTTCTCTTCTCTCCATGAGCACATCTTGGTCAGTGGTGTTGGGCCTCAGCATCTCTAGCTCTGACCACAAGGCTCTGAACTTTCCCAAGTGTTTAGTAAACTCTACCTCCTCTTGCACAAGTGTGTTGATTGATCTCTTCAACTCAAACACACGGCTCAGGTTAGATGTGTTACCATAGACCTTTTGGAGTGTCTCCCACAGATCCTTTGGCGTCTCACAGTAGCTGTATGCTTCTAAGATTGAGGCTTCAAGTGACCCATGTAGCACCGTAAGCACCTTCAAGTCATCCTGATCCCACTTCTCTTGATCTGCCACCACCAGCTCTTGACCGCCTTCTTCTTCGTTAGCAACTGGTCTTGAAGCTCCACCAGAGATATGGCTCCACAGACCCTTGCTCCCAACCGCCGCTTTCACCAAGCGAGACCACAGCAGGTAGTTAGTACCACCCTTCAATGTAACCGCAACCGAGAGAGTCTTGCTCTTGCTTTCCTCCATTCCAAATGCTTCAAAGGACAACCGTAGATGAAATGAAGCTGAAGATTAATGAGATTAGAAACCAGACTATGAGCAACCTGGCTCTGATACCATATTAGATTAAGAGAATGAAATGATTTAGAGTAGATTAAGGAACAGAATGAGAGATTATGAAGAGTTTAGGTGAGAATCATGATTAAGTGAGTATGAATGTAGAGAGATAGACTCAGAACTGTATGTTTATTATTAATCACAAGAGTTACAATATATAGAGAGAGAGCATTAGGGTTTTCGAAATCATAAAGAGGAGCTAAGCATGTGAGGTCAACAAGGTTAGGATAAGATCTCTTTAACTTGGCCAATCAGTGTTCCCACATGCTTGGAGCATCTAGGATCTTGGACAAAGATGCTCTTGCCTTTCCAGCTGTGCCAGCCTGTAAAGCCGCGCCTCTCTTATCCTTAAACGGTCTGATCAGCCAGCCAAAGCCCCTTCTCTTCTCATAAGTTACTCGGGTAACTTATTGTAACCGTGGTCGAGGTTTCACCTGTCTGACTGTGTACGGACCGTACGGCCTTGTACGGCCTTGTACGGTCATGCCAATGTGAACCTCTCCCATCACCCCAATGCTTAACATACACTCTTCAGTCTTCACCCCTTACTACTTCTCACTTGTATACTCAACTCTTCTCAACACTCCCCCTCAAGCTTAGTTTTGTGAAGTCTAAGCTTGGACACTATGAGATCTTCCTCATTAAAAACCTCATCAAAGAAAACCCATTGGGACAAAACTTTGATGAGGGAAAAAGAGTAAAGACCTCATAGGAAGGGGATCAGCTCTTGGCTGAGAGATCAATGAGCCCTAACCTGATGTAGATGGACTCCATTGTCTTCATCCTTGCGGCTTTAGTAAACACATCAGCCAACTGATCTTCACTTCTTGTGTAGCATGGCAGGATCACTCCCAAGACTATCATCTGCCTCACCTTGTGACAATCCACTTCAATATGCTTGGTTCTCTCATGAAATACTGAGTTAGATGCAATGTGAATTGCAGCCTGATTGTCGCAATGCATTGTCATTGGCGCCGCTTGCTCAATCTCAATGTGCTTCAAGATCCCCTTGATCCACACTAACTCATTGGTAAGCTTCAGCATTGCCCTATACTCAGCTTCAGCACTTGAGCAGGAGACTACTTTCTGCTTCTTGCTCTTCCAAGTCACAAGGTTCCCTCCAATGAAGGTGCAGTAGCCGGTTGTAGATCTTCTGTCTGCTCTATCTCCAGCCCAATCTGCATCACAATAGCCAACTACTTCTGTACTCCCATTGCATCCCATCCAAACTCCTTGGCCTGGTGATCCGTTGAGATAGCTAAGCACTCTGTCCACCATTCTCCAATGGTGATCCTTTGGAGCTTGCATATGCTGGCTAACCTGATTCACAGCAAAACAGATATCAGGTCGTGTGATAGTTAAGTAGATTAGCTTACCCACTAGCTTCCTATAAAGCTTAGGGTCATGGAACAGCTTGCTGTCTTCAAGCTCCCCCTCTCTTGGTACTTTGTACCCATCCTCCATTGGCATCTTAGCAGTTTGTCCTCCAAGTTTACCTGCATCTTTCAAAAGATCAAGTGTATACTTCCTTTGGGACATGAATAAACCTTCCTTGGATCTACAAATCTCAATTCCAAGAAAGTATTTCATTTCCCCTAAATCCTTGATTTCAAACACAGATTTAAGGTAGTCTTTGGTCTCTTGGATTCCAACCTTATCACTTCCAGTAATGATAATGTCATCCACATAGACCAATAGACAGATGATACCTGATTGTGTGACTAGAGTGAACAGCGTGTGATCCAATTCTGATTTCCGAAAGCCTCTTCCATTTAAGGTTGTGCTCAGCTTATGATACCATGCTCTAGGAGATTGCTTCAGTCCATAAATGGCCTTCTTAAGTCTCAACACATTTCCAGGCTTCACCATGCTTTCTAGTCCCGGAGGAGGATGCATGTACACTTCATCTTCAAGTTCTCCTTGGAGAAATGCATTCTTCACATCCATCTGCCATAAGCCCCATCCAAGGTTTGTTGCAATGGATAGTATGATCCTGATTGTGTGAAGTTTAGCCACTGGTGCGAAGGTATCAATGTAATCCTCTCCATATGTTTGAGTAAACCCTCTAGCCACCAGCCTTGTCTTCTTCCTATCAATCCTTCCATCAGGTAGATACTTGATTGTAAATATCCATTTACAAGAAACAGCCTTCTTCCCTTTAGGCAGCTCACTCTCATACCAGGTTTCATTCTTGATCATAGCATCAGCCTCATCCGCAACTGAATCTCTCCATTCTCTGTCTTTCATTGCCTCCTCATATGTCCTTGGTATGTAGCTTGTATCCAAACTGATCATAAATGCGTGATGCTCATCTGGAAATTGAGCAAATGAACACACAGCTTGACTAGGATGTGCCACAGCTTGAGCATTGTAGTAGACTCTGGTATTGGTCCAGTTAGATGGATCCTTCCTCACTCTTGTGCTCCTTCTCAACGGCACTGTCTCCATAAGTGGATCACTCTCCACTCCTGGTTCCCTAGTTGCCGCTTCATTCAGAACTTCTTCTCCTCTTTCAGATTGTACCTCAAACTGATCTCTTTCTTCAGTTTCATCTTCATTTTGCATCCCTTGTTGATCAGGACTTACGCTCCCTTCATTCTCATGAGCTCCATCAGACTGGTTTCCCCCCTCATGATCAGCATGGGGTGTGTCTTCAGCTTCATTTTGAACTGGTGCTTCTCGCCCTTTTGGATCCTGGGTTGTATTGATCCCAAGACCGTCCAAGATCATCCTAAGGCTTGCAGCCTTGTCAGATTGTTGAGCTAGATCCTTCAAATCTTCCCAGCTTCTTTCTTCATAGTACCCCTTAGTCTCTATAAACTTCACATCTCTTGATACTAGGAGTCTTCTTGTTTGAGGATCAAAGCACTTGTATCCTCTTTGTGTAGTGGAATACCCCACAAACATAGCCTTAGTACTCTTAGGTTCCAGCTTGTTCCTCATATCTCCCGGAATCAGTACATAACAAAGGCTTCCAAACACCCTCAAGTGGCTTAGGGATGGCTTGAGTTTGTTTAACACTTCAAATGGTGATTGATCCTGCAAGACTCTTGTGGGAATCCGATTGATCAAGTAGCAGGCTGAGATCACAGCATCACTCCAAAATCTCTTTGGGACATTTGTTTGGAACATCATTGATCTTGCAACCTCCATGAGGTGTCGATTCTTTCTCTCAGCCACTCCATTCTGCTGTGGAGTGTAGGGACAGCTAGTTTGATGAAGGATTCCATGTGAGGCTAGATGTTGCTTGAAGGCATTGCTTGTGTATTCCCCACCATTATCTGATCTGAAAATCTTAAGCTTGGCATTATAATGGTTAGATACATAAGCTTGAAAGTTTTTAAATGCCTCAAGAACTCTATCCTTAGTCTTAATGAGTGTTAACCAGGTGTATTTGGATTTTTCATCAATGAATGTTACAAAATACTTATAGTTTTCCCTAGACAAGCAAGGAGCAGTCCACACATCAGAATGCACAAGATCAAAACATTTTTCATAGATAGTAGTTGAGTTCTTAAAGACTGTCTTACAATGTTTGCCCAAGATACATGCTTCACATTCATTATTTTTAAACATGACACCTGGTAACATTAAGCTTAAGGCTCTAACATGTGGGTGACCTAGTCTAGCATGCCACAATGCATTATTATTCAAACTAGAAGTAGAACTAAACGAGCAACTTGAATTGGAAACAGGAGCTATGTCTTCTAGCATATAAAGCTCTCCTTTGGTAACTCCCGTGCCAATCATTTTCCTTGTCTCAATATCCTGAAACTTCACATCATTAGGACTAAAGATAACATTGCAATGCAAATCAGTAGTACATCTTTTAACAGATAATAAGTTAGATGTGAATTCAGGCATATAAAAAGCTTTAGACTCTTTATCAAACAGCTTTAGATTTCCTATTCCTTTAATTGCAATTCTATCACCATTAGCAATCATCACATTTCCACAAGCAGGTTCTATATTTTTAATCAAACTAGTGTCACTAATCATGTGATGAGAAGCTCCTGAATCTACAATCAATGGTTTTATCACATTACTAGCTGCAAAGGTTCTAGGCAAATCATTCAAGCTGTTTAGAGTTCTAGGTGCTCTAGTAGTCTCAATACTATGACTCAGATATCCATCAGTTCTATCTATATAGGATGCAGCAAGAGAGTATCCTAAAGGAGAGTTCATACAGTTACCATTCTCCTTGAGAGCTTTGATGAGGGCATCAATGTCTGATCTCCTTATCATCTCACCATCAGTGCTCTTCCCCGGAGTGTGTTGGGTAGTTAGGGCCTTCCCTTCACCATCTCGCATTGTCTGCCCAGCTCCGGATGTTCCAGCTTCACTTGCCCCTTCAGACAGATGCGCCCTTGCTTCTTTATCCTTCAGGAACTTCGCTGGCTTGAGGTGAGGGTGCAGGATCCAGCATTGGCTCCTCTTGTGGCCCTGCTTCTTGCAATGGTCACACTTCCCTCCAAACTTCCCTTCTTCAGTGCGGTAAGCTGCCTTGTTTGCCTGGATAGTATCAGCTTGGTTCGCAAGTGTGAGCTCCCCCTTGCCTCCGAACAGCCCAACTGATCCCTCTTCTTTTTGTATCTGAGCACACACATCTTCAAGGGAGGGAAGCTTTGGTGACCTCAAGATGTGCTTGATGAGATCATTAAAGACCGGATTCAAGGTGAGTAGTAGGCCGAACACTTGATCTTGTTCTCTTCTCTCCATGAGCACATCTTGGTCAGTGGTGTTGGGCCTCAGCATCTCTAGCTCTGACCACAAGGCTCTGAACTTTCCCAAGTGTTTAGTAAACTCTACCTCCTCTTGCACAAGTGTGTTGATTGATCTCTTCAACTCAAACACACGGCTCAGGTTAGATGTGTTACCATAGACCTTTTGGAGTGTCTCCCACAGATCCTTTGGCGTCTCACAGTAGCTGTATGCTTCCAAGATTGAGGCTTCAAGTGACCCATGTAGCACCGTAAGCACCTTCAAGTCATCCTGATCCCACTTCTCTTGATCTGCCACCACCAGCTCTTGACCGCCTTCTTCTTCGTTAGCAACTGGTCTTGAAGCTCCACCAGAGATATGGCTCCACAGACCCTTGCTCCCAACCGCCGCTTTCACCAAGCGAGACCACAGCAGGTAGTTAGTACCACCCTTCAATGTAACCGCAACCGAGAGAGTCTTGCTCTTGCTTTCCTCCATTCCAAATGCTTCAAAGGACAACCGTAGATGAAATGAAGCTGAAGATTAATGAGATTAGAAACCAGACTATGAGCAACCTGGCTCTGATACCATATTAGATTAAGAGAATGAAATGATTTAGAGTAGATTAAGGAACAGAATGAGAGATTATGAAGAGTTTAGGTGAGAATCATGATTAAGTGAGTATGAATGTAGAGAGATAGACTCAGAACTGTATGTTTATTATTAATCACAAGAGTTACAATATATAGAGAGAGAGCATTAGGGTTTTCGAAATCATAAAGAGGAGCTAAGCATGTGAGGTCAACAAGGTTAGGATAAGATCTCTTTAACTTGGCCAATCAGTGTTCCCACATGCTTGGAGCATCTAGGATCTTGGACAAAGATGCTCTTGCCTTTCCAGCTGTGCCAGCCTGTAAAGCCGCGCCTCTCTTATCCTTAAACGGTCTGATCAGCCAGCCAAAGCCCCTTCTCTTCTCATAAGTTACTCGGGTAACTTATTGTAACCGTGGTCGAGGTTTCACCTGTCTGACTGTGTACGGACCGTACGGCCTTGTACGGCCTTGTACGGTCATGCCAATGTGAACCTCTCCCATCACCCCAATGCTTAACATACACTCTTCAGTCTTCACCCCTTACTACTTCTCACTTGTATACTCAACTCTTCTCAACAAGTATAAGAGACTGAGAGACTTAGAAACGAGATTAGGAGACTTAGTAGCCAGAGAATAAGATTCAAGAACAAGTTTATGAAGAAGAGAGACTCTCTCAGCTTAAGGGTTTACAAAGTGATCATAAGAGGCTTATATATGCCTTTACACAACTCATATCACAAACCTAGATCCTAAGGCTGTAATTAAAAGATAAAATGGATGGTAAGGATGAGAGAAGACTGGTCTTGATGTGGCTGGAGCTAGCTGGCGACTTTGGACTGAATGGAGAGCTCAGATTGCTTCATTTGAATGAAGGGAGGAGATTGGTCTTGCTGTAAAGGTAAAGCACCTTTACCTTTCCAGCTTGCACATACAGCTCACTCTGATCCCTTTGGTATATTCCCTTTCCCTCTCACACTTCAACGGTCACTATAGAAAAGGATAGAATCAGAGTGAACCGCCCTCACATTGCACATCTTGATTTGGGCTGAACCGGATGACTTGGGCGTGTGGAGTGGCCGTACGGTTGATGGTACGGACCTCCTGTCCGTACCACTATCCCTAACTATGCACATTGCCTTATCTCCTTCTTGACTGATCCCAAACACCTTCATGATTCACCCTAGACCGTACAAGGCCGTACTGAACGCCCTATCTTTGCACCACACTTCCATCTTCTCTCTAACTCCTTCACAGCCTTCACATGATCAGTCTAAGTCTTTCCTAGACTTAACTTCACAAGATAACTACTTCAGAACACCTCTGAAGCTTGATTGAACTCTTCTGGACATCTTCTAGAGCTTGCCCTATTATTGTACAAGCTCTATCTTCTCTTCAGTTCAACATGGTTAACCTTAATTCAGACCAAAGATAGGGTACTTGATGCATTTAGGAACTTTCAAACTTATGTGACTAACCATTATCATGCTAAGATTAAAATTTTGAGATCAGATAATGGAGGAGAGTACACAAGTCATGCATTCAAGCAACACTTATCACAACATGGGATCCTACATCAAACAAGCTGTCCGTATACTCCACAGCAAAATGGAGTGGCTGAGAGGAAGAATAGGCACCTCATGGAAGTGGCAAGGTCCCTTATGTTTCAGAGTAATGTTCCAAAGAGATTTTGGAGTGATGCGGTTGCTGTTGACATGAAGCAATAAGAGCTGAGTATATTGAGAGAAGGCAGTAAGGAGCAAGAGGATCATCAGTGTGATCCGATTAAGCAAAGAATCTCCTTACCTTGCAATGCAAGACTGTCCGTACAATCTACTCTACCTTGGAGTGCAAGATATGCAAAGGGAACTGATGAAATGAAGGGAGATGGCAAGAAGAATATCTTTGGTCGCCAATGGGAAGTGGAGAGACATTGGGAAGCAATGTCACGGGTCTGGTTAAGGATTCAAAGTCCTTCCCATCCGTTAGGACCTGTCATTATCAGGCTGAGCAATCTGTGCATACCAGTCCAAGAGTAGATTAGTTTATTAGTTCTATGGGATTCTTTGTTTATTATTTTCCCTAGATGCAATGTCTTCTTTGTCTCTCTTTATATACTCATGTATCATGTACCAAATGAAGTAAGGAAATATACTTCCTCATTACTCTCTCTCATAGTTTCGAAATCACCTCTCTCTCTCTTTCATCTCTCTCTCTCTCTCGGATTCTTAGTAAACCCTAGCTCTCTCTTCTCTTTGTTCTTGATAAATCACACAAGCTACTCTTATAATTCATACATTTTATCATGGTATCAGAGCAACCAAGCTCTTGAACCCTCTATCTACTTCCGCAAAACAAATCTCTGTTTCTTTTCTTGCTGTTCTTCACCAAGATCCTACCTTTGAATCCTCAAGATGGAGAACAACAACAACAACAACAACCGCATCAGCATACCTGTGACTCTGAAGGGGATTAACTACCTCTTATGGGCCAGGATGGTGAAGATTGCCCTTGGAGGAAAGGGTTTGTGGAGTCATGTCTCAGCAGAAGCGGCTCCAAAGCAAACCACCCAAGGAGAAGATGGACAGGATATGGTGGTAGCTGATGAAGACAAGTGGGCACAGGAAGATCTCATGGTTCTCACAGTGCTCCTCAGCTCTCTTGAACCTGCCATCATGGAGTCCTACTCTTACTGTGAGACTACCAAACAGCTGTGGGATACACTTTACAAAGTGTATGGAAATGTCTCCAACCTCACAAGAGTCTTTGAAGTGAAGAGAGCCATCAATGCACTCAACCAAGGGGATGTGGAGTTTCAACCACACTTTGGCAAGTTCAGGTCTCTTTGGGCAGAGATGGAGCTGCTAAGACCACACACCACTGACCATGCCACTCTCCTAACCAGACGTGAAGAGGACAGAGTGTTTGGACTGCTGCTCACTCTTAACCCATCTTATGGGAGCTTGATCAAGCACATCCTAAGAGCTGACAAACTACCTGACCTGGATGAAGTGTGTGCTCAAATCCAGAAGGAAGAAGGCTCAGTGGGCTTGTTTGGTGGAAAGGGAGACTTAAGCATGGCGCATCAAGCAGAACAAGCAGTGGCAAACAAGGCAGCTTACAAACAAGATGAGAAGAAAGGCCTGACCTGTGACCACTGCAAGAAGAAGGGTCACTTGAAGGACAAATGCTGGATACTCCATCCCCACCTTAAGCCCAACAAGTTCAGGGAGACTCGCTCTCAATACCAAGATGCAAGGGCCAACTTCTCAGCTGATGGTGCTGAGCCAACAACACCAATCACCATGGGAATAAGCAACCTAGGTGTGGGAAGTGCCACTGCCTCCACATCAGGCTATGCCACGCCAAGAGCCAACCTGGATGAGACCATCAAGAAGTCTGACTTAACAGCTCTCATCAAGGCTCTAAAGGAATCTGGTATATCTAAAACCCTTGGTGTCTCTCTTAATGCTTCACATATTGCTAATGGACCTATGAAAGATTTTAAATCAGCTAAGCCCTTAGTTATAGACTCTGGTGCTTCTCATCACATGATAAGTGATCTAGAACTGATTAAAAACATAGAACCGGCCTTAGGAAATGTGATGATAGCAAATGGAGATAAAATCCCAATAAAAGGTGTAGGTAATCTTAGACTGTTTGATAAAGAAACTAAGGCTTTCTATATGCCCACCTTTGCTTCAAACCTATTGTCTGTTAAGAAAGTAACTAATGATCTCAATTGTCAAGTTACATTCACGCCTAACAGTGTGTACTTTCAGGATATTGATTCTAGTAAGTTGCTTGGCAAAGGTGTTACCAAGGGAGACTTGTACTTGCTTGAGGACACAAGATCTGCAACTGATTTATTTCCTGCTTTTCATTCTGTTTCTGAATTCCCTAAAGATGTAATATGGCATGCTAGACTAGGACATCCTCATTCTCATGCCTTGAACATCCTGTTGCCTAGCATTATTAGATTAAGAGAATGAAATGATTTAGAGTAGATTAAGGAACAGAATGAGAGATTATGAAGAGTTTAGGTGAGAATCATGATTAAGTGAGTATGAATGTAGAGAGATAGACTCAGAACTGTATGTTTATTATTAATCACAAGAGTTACAATATATAGAGAGAGAGCATTAGAGTTTTCGAAATCATAAAGAGGAGCTAAGCATGTGAGGTCAACAAGGTTAGGATAAGATCTCTTTAACTTGGCCAATCAGTGTTCCCACATGCTTGGAGCATCTAGGATCTTGGACAAAGATGCTCTTGCCTTTCCAGCTGTGCCAGCCTGTAAAGCCGCGCCTCTCTTATCCTTAAACGGTCTGATCAGCCAGCCAAAGCCCCTTCTCTTCTCATAAGTTACTCGGGTAACTTATTGTAACCGTGGTCGAGGTTTCACCTGTCTGACTGTGTACGGACCGTACGGCCTTGTACGGCCTTGTACGGTCATGCCAATGTGAACCTCTCCCATCACCCCAATGCTTAACATACACTCTTCAGTCTTCACCCCTTACTACTTCTCACTTGTATACTCAACTCTTCTCAACACTCCCCCTCAAGCTTAGTTTTGTGAAGTCTAAGCTTGGACACTATGAGATCTTCCTCATTAAAAACCTCATCAAAGAAAACCCATTGGGACAAAACTTTGATGAGGGAAAAAGAGTAAAGACCTCATAGGAAGGGGATCAGCTCTTGGCTGAGAGATCAATGAGCCCTAACCTGATGTAGATGGACTCCATTGTCTTCATCCTTGCGGCTTTAGTAAACACATCAGCCAACTGATCTTCACTTCTTGTGTAGCATGGCAGGATCACTCCCAAGACTATCATCTGCCTCACCTTGTGACAATCCACTTCAATATGCTTGGTTCTCTCATGAAATACTGAGTTAGATGCAATGTGAATTGCAGCCTGATTGTCGCAATGCATTGTCATTGGCGCCGCTTGCTCAATCTCAATGTGCTTCAAGATCCCCTTGATCCACACTAACTCATTGGTAAGCTTCAGCATTGCCCTATACTCAGCTTCAGCACTTGAGCAGGAGACTACTTTCTGCTTCTTGCTCTTCCAAGTCACAAGGTTCCCTCCAATGAAGGTGCAGTAGCCGGTTGTAGATCTTCTGTCTGCTCTATCTCCAGCCCAATCTGCATCACAATAGCCAACTACTTCTGTACTCCCATTGCATCCCATCCAAACTCCTTGGCCTGGTGATCCGTTGAGATAGCTAA
Source organism: Brassica rapa (assembly GCF_000309985.2). Taxonomy (NCBI): domain Eukaryota; kingdom Viridiplantae; phylum Streptophyta; class Magnoliopsida; order Brassicales; family Brassicaceae; genus Brassica; species Brassica rapa. Next base: position 224,742 of record NW_022610674.1, read on the forward strand.
GCACTCTGTCCACCATTCTCCAATGGTGATCCTTTGGAGCTTGCATATGCTGGCTAACCTGATTCACAGCAAAACAGATATCAGGTCGTGTGATAGTTAAGTAGATTAGCTTACCCACTAGCTTCCTATAAAGCTTAGGGTCATGGAACAGCTTGCTGTCTTCAAGCTCCCCCTCTCTTGGTACTTTGTACCCATCCTCCATTGGCATCTTAGCAGTTTGTCCTCCAAGTTTACCTGCATCTTTCAAAAGATCAAGTGTATACTTCCTTTGGGACATGAATAAACCTTCCTTGGATCTACAAATCTCAATTCCAAGAAAGTATTTCATTTCCCCTAAATCCTTGATTTCAAACACAGATTTAAGGTAGTCTTTGGTCTCTTGGATTCCAACCTTATCACTTCCAGTAATGATAATGTCATCCACATAGACCAATAGACAGATGATACCTGATTGTGTGACTAGAGTGAACAGCGTGTGATCCAATTCTGATTTCCGAAAGCCTCTTCCATTTAAGGTTGTGCTCAGCTTATGATACCATGCTCTAGGAGATTGCTTCAGTCCATAAATGGCCTTCTTAAGTCTCAACACATTTCCAGGCTTCACCATGCTTTCTAGTCCCGGAGGAGGATGCATGTACACTTCATCTTCAAGTTCTCCTTGGAGAAATGCATTCTTCACATCCATCTGCCATAAGCCCCATCCAAGGTTTGTTGCAATGGATAGTATGATCCTGATTGTGTGAAGTTTAGCCACTGGTGCGAAGGTATCAATGTAATCCTCTCCATATGTTTGAGTAAACCCTCTAGCCACCAGCCTTGTCTTCTTCCTATCAATCCTTCCATCAGGTAGATACTTGATTGTAAATATCCATTTACAAGAAACAGCCTTCTTCCCTTTAGGCAGCTCACTCTCATACCAGGTTTCATTCTTGATCATAGCATCAGCCTCATCCGCAACTGAATCTCTCCATTCTCTGTCTTTCATTGCCTCCTCATATGTCCTTGGTATGTAGCTTGTATCCAAACTGATCATAAATGCGTGATGCTCATCTGGAAATTGAGCAAATGAACACACAGCTTGACTAGGATGTGCCACAGCTTGAGCATTGTAGTAGACTCTGGTATTGGTCCAGTTAGATGGATCCTTCCTCACTCTTGTGCTCCTTCTCAACGGCACTGTCTCCATAAGTGGATCACTCTCCACTCCTGGTTCCCTAGTTGCCGCTTCATTCAGAACTTCTTCTCCTCTTTCAGATTGTACCTCAAACTGATCTCTTTCTTCAGTTTCATCTTCATTTTGCATCCCTTGTTGATCAGGACTTACGCTCCCTTCATTCTCATGAGCTCCATCAGACTGGTTTCCCCCCTCATGATCAGCATGGGGTGTGTCTTCAGCTTCATTTTGAACTGGTGCTTCTCGCCCTTTTGGATCCTGGGTTGTATTGATCCCAAGACCGTCCAAGATCATCCTAAGGCTTGCAGCCTTGTCAGATTGTTGAGCTAGATCCTTCAAATCTTCCCAGCTTCTTTCTTCATAGTACCCCTTAGTCTCTATAAACTTCACATCTCTTGATACTAGGAGTCTTCTTGTTTGAGGATCAAAGCACTTGTATCCTCTTTGTGTAGTGGAATACCCCACAAACATAGCCTTAGTACTCTTAGGTTCCAGCTTGTTCCTCATATCTCCCGGAATCAGTACATAACAAAGGCTTCCAAACACCCTCAAGTGGCTTAGGGATGGCTTGAGTTTGTTTAACACTTCAAATGGTGATTGATCCTGCAAGACTCTTGTGGGAATCCGATTGATCAAGTAGCAGGCTGAGATCACAGCATCACTCCAAAATCTCTTTGGGACATTTGTTTGGAACATCATTGATCTTGCAACCTCCATGAGGTGTCGATTCTTTCTCTCAGCCACTCCATTCTGCTGTGGAGTGTAGGGACAGCTAGTTTGATGAAGGATTCCATGTGAGGCTAGATGTTGCTTGAAGGCATTGCTTGTGTATTCCCCACCATTATCTGATCTGAAAATCTTAAGCTTGGCATTATAATGGTTAGATACATAAGCTTGAAAGTTTTTAAATGCCTCAAGAACTCTATCCTTAGTCTTAATGAGTGTTAACCAGGTGTATTTGGATTTTTCATCAATGAATGTTACAAAATACTTATAGTTTTCCCTAGACAAGCAAGGAGCAGTCCACACATCAGAATGCACAAGATCAAAACATTTTTCATAGATAGTAGTTGAGTTCTTAAAGACTGTCTTACAATGTTTGCCCAAGATACATGCTTCACATTCATTATTTTTAAACATGACACCTGGTAACATTAAGCTTAAGGCTCTAACATGTGGGTGACCTAGTCTAGCATGCCACAATGCATTATTATTCAAACTAGAAGTAGAACTAAACGAGCAACTTGAATTGGAAACAGGAGCTATGTCTTCTAGCATATAAAGCTCTCCTTTGGTAACTCCCGTGCCAATCATTTTCCTTGTCTCAATATCCTGAAACTTCACATCATTAGGACTAAAGATAACATTGCAATGCAAATCAGTAGTACATCTTTTAACAGATAATAAGTTAGATGTGAATTCAGGCATATAAAAAGCTTTAGACTCTTTATCAAACAGCTTTAGATTTCCTATTCCTTTAATTGCAATTCTATCACCATTAGCAATCATCACATTTCCACAAGCAGGTTCTATATTTTTAATCAAACTAGTGTCACTAATCATGTGATGAGAAGCTCCTGAATCTACAATCAATGGTTTTATCACATTACTAGCTGCAAAGGTTCTAGGCAAATCATTCAAGCTGTTTAGAGTTCTAGGTGCTCTAGTAGTCTCAATACTATGACTCAGATATCCATCAGTTCTATCTATATAGGATGCAGCAAGAGAGTATCCTAAAGGAGAGTTCATACAGTTACCATTCTCCTTGAGAGCTTTGATGAGGGCATCAATGTCTGATCTCCTTATCATCTCACCATCAGTGCTCTTCCCCGGAGTGTGTTGGGTAGTTAGGGCCTTCCCTTCACCATCTCGCATTGTCTGCCCAGCTCCGGATGTTCCAGCTTCACTTGCCCCTTCAGACAGATGCGCCCTTGCTTCTTTATCCTTCAGGAACTTCGCTGGCTTGAGGTGAGGGTGCAGGATCCAGCATTGGCTCCTCTTGTGGCCCTGCTTCTTGCAATGGTCACACTTCCCTCCAAACTTCCCTTCTTCAGTGCGGTAAGCTGCCTTGTTTGCCTGGATAGTATCAGCTTGGTTCGCAAGTGTGAGCTCCCCCTTGCCTCCGAACAGCCCAACTGATCCCTCTTCTTTTTGTATCTGAGCACACACATCTTCAAGGGAGGGAAGCTTTGGTGACCTCAAGATGTGCTTGATGAGATCATTAAAGACCGGATTCAAGGTGAGTAGTAGGCCGAACACTTGATCTTGTTCTCTTCTCTCCATGAGCACATCTTGGTCAGTGGTGTTGGGCCTCAGCATCTCTAGCTCTGACCACAAGGCTCTGAACTTTCCCAAGTGTTTAGTAAACTCTACCTCCTCTTGCACAAGTGTGTTGATTGATCTCTTCAACTCAAACACACGGCTCAGGTTAGATGTGTTACCATAGACCTTTTGGAGTGTCTCCCACAGATCCTTTGGCGTCTCACAGTAGCTGTATGCTTCCAAGATTGAGGCTTCAAGTGACCCATGTAGCACCGTAAGCACCTTCAAGTCATCCTGATCCCACTTCTCTTGATCTGCCACCACCAGCTCTTGACCGCCTTCTTCTTCGTTAGCAACTGGTCTTGAAGCTCCACCAGAGATATGGCTCCACAGACCCTTGCTCCCAACCGCCGCTTTCACCAAGCGAGACCACAGCAGGTAGTTAGTACCACCCTTCAATGTAACCGCAACCGAGAGAGTCTTGCTCTTGCTTTCCTCCATTCCAAATGCTTCAAAGGACAACCGTAGATGAAATGAAGCTGAAGATTAATGAGATTAGAAACCAGACTATGAGCAACCTGGCTCTGATACCATATTAGATTAAGAGAATGAAATGATTTAGAGTAGATTAAGGAACAGAATGAGAGATTATGAAGAGTTTAGGTGAGAATCATGATTAAGTGAGTATGAATGTAGAGAGATAGACTCAGAACTGTATGTTTATTATTAATCACAAGAGTTACAATATATAGAGAGAGAGCATTAGGGTTTTCGAAATCATAAAGAGGAGCTAAGCATGTGAGGTCAACAAGGTTAGGATAAGATCTCTTTAACTTGGCCAATCAGTGTTCCCACATGCTTGGAGCATCTAGGATCTTGGACAAAGATGCTCTTGCCTTTCCAGCTGTGCCAGCCTGTAAAGCCGCGCCTCTCTTATCCTTAAACGGTCTGATCAGCCAGCCAAAGCCCCTTCTCTTCTCATAAGTTACTCGGGTAACTTATTGTAACCGTGGTCGAGGTTTCACCTGTCTGACTGTGTACGGACCGTACGGCCTTGTACGGCCTTGTACGGTCATGCCAATGTGAACCTCTCCCATCACCCCAATGCTTAACATACACTCTTCAGTCTTCACCCCTTACTACTTCTCACTTGTATACTCAACTCTTCTCAACAAGCATTTCTTTTAAAAGTGATTGTGAGGCTTGTATCTTAGGAAAACATTGTAGAACTGTGTTTCCTAAATCAAAGACTCAATATGATAATTGCTTTGATCTCATCCATTCTGACGTATGGACTGCCCCATGTGCATCTAGAGAGCAACATAAATATTTTGTGACATTCATTGATGAGAAATCTAAATACACATGGATCACTTTGTTGCAATCTAAGGATAGAGTGCTAGAAGCTTTTAAAAACTTTCAAAGCTATATTACTAACCATTTCAATGTTAAGATCAAAATTCTTAGATCAGATAATGGTGGTGAGTATACTAGCACAGCCTTCAAACAACACCTAGCCTCACATGGAATCATTCAACAAACTAGCTGTCCTTATACACCTCAACAAAATGGAGTGGCTGAGAGAAAGAATAGACACTTGATGGAAGTGGCGAGGAGTATGATGTTCCATGCCAATGTACCTAAGCGTTTTTGGGGAGATGCAGTGGTCACGGCCACCTATCTAATCAACCGTACACCTACAAGAGTCCTCCTTGATGCCACTCCCTATGAGGTACTAAACAAATCTAGATCATCCATTGACCATTTGCGTGTGTTTGGGTGTGTGTGTTTTGTTTTGATTCCAGGAGAACTAAGGAACAAGCTAGAAGCAAAGAGCACAAAGGCTATGTTCATTGGGTACTCTACACATCAGAAAGGGTACAAATGCTATGTACCAGAAACAAGGAGAGTCCTAGTATCCAGAGATGTTAAGTTCATGGAATCCAAGGCCTACTATGATGAGAAGAGTTGGGGAGAACTCAAAGATCTATCTCATTCTGCCTCGGACAGAGCTAACAATCTGAAAGTTCTTATGGAAAGACTTGGCATCAACTTACCAAGGGAACCAGAGAAGGGCCGGGACACTACTCCTCAGCCTGATGGAACTGAGGTACGAGACAATGAAGTCTCTCATCATGATCATGAGGGGGGCAATGGAGAACAACCTGCACAAGCTCAACATGAAGAAAACTCAGTATTGTCTCATGATCAAGATGAGATGGAACAACCAGAAACTGAAGAAGCTCAAGATAGTGAACTTGAGCAGACACCAGCTCTAAGAAGAAGTACAAGGATCAGGAGACCGGCTTCAGATTGGGTTAAGACAAGGATCTACTACAATGCTCAAGCGGTGGCACATCCAGTGAGTGGGGTATGCAACCTTGCTCAGTATCCAGAAGAACATCAAGCCTTTGTGAGCTCATTGGACCAGGAATGGATACCAAAAACGTATGCAGAAGCTATGGAGGATGATGAATGGAGGAACTCAGTGGATGATGAAATGGGGGCCATGGAAAGGAACAACACCTGGTATGAGACAGAGCTTCCAAAAGGGAAGAAAGCTGTGACTAGCAGACTCATACACACCATCAAGTACCTTGCAAATGGGAAGCCAGAAAGGAAAAAGACCAGACTGGTGGCAAGAGGGTACACACAAGTATATGGAGAAGACTACCTAGACACTTTTGCACCAGTGGCCAAGCTCCATACAATCCGGATCCTCCTCTCATTGGCAGTGAACCTAGAATGGGATCTGTGGCAAATGGATGTGAAGAATGCATTCTTGCAAGGTGAACTGGAAGATGAAGTATATATGAGGCCACCTCCCGGAATGGAAGAGATGGTAAAACCAGGGAATGTCCTCAGACTCAGGAAGGCTATCTATGGCTTGAAGCAATCACCAAGAGCTTGGTACCACAAGCTAAGCACCACACTGAATGGGAGAGGCTTTGTGAAGTCTCAAGCGGATCACACACTGTTCACTCTCACCAGCCAGGAAGGGATTGTTGTGATCCTGGTCTATGTAGATGATATCATCATCACTGGTAGTAACAAGGAAGGGATCAGCTCAACTAAGACATTCCTCAAGGCCGCATTTGACATCAAAGACCTAGGAGAACTGAAATATTTCCTTGGCATTGAGATGTGCAGATCAAAGGAGGGATTGTTTATGTCCCAAAGAAAGTATACTTTGGACATTCTAAAGGAGGCAGGAGACCTTGGAGGAAGATTGGCCAAGACACCACTGGAAGAAGGCTACAAGGCTATGCGTGAGGGGGAGTTTGATGCAACTCCCTTTGAGGATGTCAAGAGGTATAGAAGAATGGTTGGGAAGCTCATCTATCTCACTATCACCAGGCCGGATGTGTGTTTTGCTGTGAACCAAGTGAGTCAACACATGCAAGCTCCTAAGGTACATCATTGGAACATGGTGGAAAGGATCTTGAGATACTTAAGAAAAGCCCCAGGTCAGGGAGTTTGGATGGCTTGCAACAAGAGTACTGAAGTTGTTGGGTATTGTGATGCTGATTGGGCTGGAGATAGAGTTGATAGGAGATCAACCACAGGCTATTGTACCTTTATTGGAGGAAACCTAGTCACATGGAAGAGCAAGAAGCAGAAGGTGGTCTCTTGCTCAAGTGCTGAGGCAGAATACCGATCTATGAGGAAGCTTACTAGTGAACTCATACGGATCAAGGGTCTGCTAAAGGACTTGGGCATAGAGATCTCCACGCCAATGACTATGCATTGTGACAATCAGGCAGCAATACACATTGCATCAAACTCTGTGTTCCATGAGAGGACTAAGCATATAGAAGTGGACTGTCACAAGGTGAGACAAGCAGTAGAGCAGCAAGTGATTCTTCCATGTTACACAAGAAGTGAAGATCAACTAGCTGACATATTCACCAAGGCAGCCAGTAGCAAGGTTTGTGAGTTCATCCATCCTAAACTTGGACTCATAGACCTCTCTTCCCACTAACACTCTCAACCGTGGAGTGTTCTACTCTTTTTCCTTGGCTTGGGTTTTCTCCCATGTGGTTTTTCTCAAGCTAAAGGTTTTAATGAGGGAATGCTTCATGGTTTCCAAGCTTGACCTGTTCCATGGTCAAGCTTGAGGGGGAGTGTTGACATGAAGCAATAAGAGCTGAGTATATTGAGAGAAGGCAGTAAGGAGCAAGAGGATCATCAGTGTGATCCGATTAAGCAAAGAATCTCCTTACCTTGCAATGCAAGACTGTCTGTACAATCTACTCTACCTTGGAGTGCAAGATATGCAAAGGGAACTGATGAAATGAAGGGAGATGGCAAGAAGAATATCTTTGGTCGCCAATGGGAAGTGGAGAGACATTGGGAAGCAATGTCACGGGTCTGGTTAAGGATTCAAAGTCCTTCCCATCCGTTAGGACCTGTCATTATCAGGCTGAGCAATCTGTGCATACCAGTCCAAGAGTAGATTAGTTTATTAGTTCTATGGGATTCTTTGTTTATTATTTTCCCTAGATGCAATGTCTTCTTTGTCTCTCTTTATATACTCATGTATCATGTACCAAATGAAGTAAGGAAATATACTTCCTCATTACTCTCTCTCATAGTTTCGAAATCACCTCTCTCTCTCTTTCATCTCTCTCTCTCTCGGATTCTTAGTAAACCCTAGCTCTCTCTTCTCTTTGTTCTTGATAAATCACACAAGCTACTCTTATAATTCATACATTTTATCAGTTGCCACTGCTTGTTACTTGATCAATAGAACTCCAACCAAGGTTCTGAATGAGAAGGCTCCATTTGAAGTTCTGAACAGGTACAAACCAGCACTTGATTACTTGCGAGTCTTTGGATGCCTATGCTTTGTGCTCAAACCAGGAGAGATGATCAACAAGCTAGAAGCAAGAAGTACTAAGGCTGTGTTCATAGGATACTCAGCTACACAGAAAGGATACAAATGCTATGATCCTATAGCAAGGAGAGTTCTTGTATCTAGAGATGTGAAGTTCTTGGAAGATAGAGGATACTATGAAGAAAAGAACCAAGAAGACCTGAAGGACTTAACATCAGACAAGGCCACCACCTTGCGGATCATCCTTGAAGGTCTTGGAATCAGTACATCCCAGGATCCGAGGAATCACGCAACTACACCTCCTGAAGTTTATTCACCATCCCACCTTGATCATGAGGGAGGAGAGGAGCATGAGGAGCCTATGCAAGAGGCTAATCAGGATGAAGGAGGAGTAGAGAATGAAGGAGAAGAGAGCATAGGCTCTGATGGTCATGGTCATGATCATGGTGTGAGACAAACACCTTCTCAAGATGAAGTGGTAGAAGAACAACAGGAAGAAGAACCGGTTGTGCAGCCACTAAGAAGGAGTACAAGGATAAGGAAGGATCCTTCTAGCTGGGTAAGAAGGAGTACAAGGATAAGGAGAGTGTTGAGTTGAGTTGATTATATGAGTATGGAGAGAAGAGGAGTTGAAGAGAAGAAGAGATGGGGAAGCTTAGGGAGTTTGGGAGTGAATGGTACGGACGTCCGTACAAGGCCGTACATGGCCGTACCGTCCGTACCAAAGGTCTCGACCAAAACTAACCCAACCTCGACCAAGTGAAACGGTAACAAGGAAATGTTACCTTGGGGACTTAAGGAGAAGGGATCAGACCGTTGAGTGGATAAGGGAAGAGCGTGCCAGGCTGGAACAGGCTGTAAAGAGGCAAAGCGTGTGAGCCTTATCATCCAATCATCCGGAAAGCAACCTTGACTCTACATGCTTCAATAGTGCCCATTTCGACTCTTGTAAACCCTTATGCTTTCCATATAAATATGTAACCTCACTCATTAATAAGGTTTGGAACGGATCAGACCGTTTATGGATAAGGTTGGAGCGCGCCTTATCTATCCAGCTCTTGGACAGGCTGTAAAGCCAAAAGCGTGTGTTCCTTTCTGACCTTGACTACACATGCTTAGACTAGTGCCATTTCCCTTACTTGAAAGCCCTAATGTCTCTCCTATATATATTGTAACCTCATCCATAATAAAGATTAGACAGTTCAGCTTATCTTTGCCTCCATGGCTTACTCTTAGTCTTGTTCTCTAAACCTTACTCTCTACACTCGTTTCTTCTCTAATCTCTCTTAAATCTATACTAAACACTCAGATTACTCTTCATTACTCTAAAAGTGATATGGTATCAGAGCCAGGTTCATGAGAATCTGAGTTCTTGTTGAGATTTGTATCAAGACAAAGGATAAAAGCTAGGAGCTGGGCGTTGAAGATTCAAGCTTCAAGTCTTCTCCGGTTGTGTTTTTAGTCTTGTTGGTGTGATTACTACTCTCAGTCCAAGATTTAGCAAGCTGTTTACGTCTAGCTGCTTCAAGATGGATAGTGGGATGACGATGAAGGTGGCGGTGGTGTTCAAGGGGAACAACTACCTAGTGTGGTCACGGATGGTGAAGACCGCAGTTGGAAGCAAAGGCTTGTGGGGACACATTACCTCAGGAAAGGCCCCAAAGCCGGTTGCTCAAGAAGAAGACAAGGATGAGACAGCAAAGGATCCAGTTGAGAGGTGGGAGCAAGAAGACATGATGGTGATGTCAGTTCTTCATGCTTCCTTAGAGCCGGCGATTCTGGATGCGTACTGCTACTGTGAGACGGCAAAGGAGTTGTGGGATACCTTAAAGAAGGTGTATGGAAACACATCCAACCTGAGTAGAGTCTTTGAGGTGAAGCAAGAGATCAACAACTTGGTTCAAGAAGACATGGAGTTTACCAAGCACCTAGGAAGGTTCAGGTCACTCTGGTCCGAGCTAGAGATGTTGAGGCCAAGCACGGTTGATCCCAGTGAGCTAATCAAGAGGCGTGAGCAGGACAAGGTCTTTGGACTGCTCTTGACACTGAATCCGGCATACAGTGGGCTGATACAACACATGCTGAGAGATGATACTCTACCTGACTTGGAGGAAGTGTGTTTTCGGATTCAGAAAGAGCAAGGGTCAATTGGTTTGTTTGGGAAGAAGGGGGAGTTGTCTTTAGCTAACCAAGCCGCACAAGCTGAGCAAGGAGAGACTACACAAGCTAACAGAGCTACGAATGGGAAGTTTGAGGAGAGGAGGTTCAATGGGAGCTGTGATCATTGCAAGAAGCAAGGCCACAAGAAGAGCCAGTGTTGGATACTCCACCCACACCTCAAACCGGCAAAGTTCATGAAGGAAAGGGAAGCTAGAGCTCACATGTCTGACGGGTCAAGTGATGTGGGTACTAGCAAGGCTCAAGAAGGTGGTACAAGTGATGGCAAGTCTTTGGTGGCGTACATGGGAGCTCCTAGCAGCCGCAACAATGATCAGGACTTCATAAGGAAGGCTGACATTGATGCACTCATCAAAATGTTCAAGGATAACGGTAACATCTATGGTTATTCTTATGGTGCTTCCATGATTGCTAGGACTGTAGTATGAGATTTTCAGAGATCTCAGGTTGTGTGTGTGTATAAGCTCCAATGGAGCAAGCTGAGAAGATTAGAGTTTGTTTTAGGTGATTTTAGAGAGAGAGTTTATAAGAGTGTTTATGTGTTTACTTAAATCAGAAACAAGAGACTTTGAGAGATTAAGAGTATAAGAAAGGGAGAGATTAGAGAGAATCTGATTCAAGAACACATTTCATTATGAAGTGGAGAGGGGAAATCCCCCAAACTCCCTTAAGGGTTTACAAAATCGCCCACACATCTCCTTTTATAAGGTTTACAACTTTGCATTCTCATAAACCTAAATCTAATGGATAATATTAACTTGAGATGAATGGAAGGCTAGGATGTAAGCTTGGTATTGCAATCTGTGTGATGTCTTGTGATTGGCTGAGGGCTGATGATGCTTCATTGGTTGATTTGAATCTGTTCAAAGGGGAAGGCTGGCCTCTGATTGGATAATCCTAGGCGCCTCCTAATGTAGCCTTTCTTGTGTCCAGATTCATGATCAGTATACAGCCAAGGGACAGCTCACGCCAGCTCACTCCTTGCTGTGCCTTATCCACAAGTGGTCCCAACATTCAAACAAAGACATTGGCGCCTCTTGGCTTCTTCACACAATCAGCCAACGCCATTCTTCTTACTTGGGACTCAAGTTAGGCTGATAACAATCCTTAGAGCATGTACAGATCATGTCATGTCCGTACATAGACGCCCTAAGTTTGCACCAAGCCTAAGACTCACAAATGGCCGAGTATACACCTTTGGTACGTCCACCATCCGTACTGATTCATACTAGGCCGTACATGGCTGTACCAGCCTCGCCCTATCTTTGTACACTCGCCCATTTGCTCCTCAATACTCTTCTAAGTCTCTCCTAGACTTTGTCCTTGCTTAGAACCACCATCAGATCACCTCTAGCTCTCTTAAGACACTTCACCACTCTTGATAGGCATTCTCTAAAGCTCTTGCCCTATCTTTGCACAAGCTCCATCTCAACTCTACACCTTTAGCTTCTCCATTCCTTTCTTCAAGTTAACACTCCTCCTCAAGCTTGACTTTAGCTGATCCTAAGTCAAGCTTGGAACCTTGAAGAACTTCCTCATTAAAAACCTCACCAAGGAAAACCCTTTGGGACAAAACCTTGATGAGGGAAAAAGAGTAAAGCCTCCAAGGCCTAGGGATTGGCCAGTGAGTCTTTGTGCCTTACCAGCAATGTAAGGGACACAAAGACTCTGGATCATGGCCTCTTCTTGTGATGCAATGTTGATCATCACTTCATTGCACACCACCAACACTTCTTGGAACTCTTCTTTGGACCGGCCTGAGTCTTCCCTTCTCTCGTGGCTTCTTGCCATCTCCATCAGGTAAGACACGCCTAGCTCCTGCTCATTGAGTATCCAAGTACCTGATACAACATTCCACAAGTGTATCAGTCCTCAAGAGATAAACCTATCATGTATATATTTAAAGAGTTAAGATCAGGTTTACTCCCTTGTTTAGATGGTGAGGAGTGGCTGCTCTGAACCGCCACTTGAATCCTCACTTGCTGAGCTTAACAGCTTCTCCTTTCATCACACAAGCTCACTAACACTCCCCCTCAAGCTTGAGACCGAGTATAGGGAAGGTCCAAGCTTGAAGGTGAGCGCATACTAAGCTTCATGAACAACCTTGTGGGAACACCTCCATCTTCTTCAGACTTGATGCTTACTTCCCCACTTAACCACCATTGCACTGAGGAGATACCTCAGCTTACTCTCCAAGTACTTCTCATTAGAAGCTCATTGAGTTGCTTTCTTCTTCACTCTACTTCGGCTGCATCTACACATGATCAGCTTGCAATGGCCTTGAGGAACCAGGTCATTGAGCTTAGTGGATCTTCTGGTAGCTCACTTGAATCCCCACCTCAAGCTTGACTCAGTATAGGTGCAAGCTTGAAGTGAGCCTCAATGAGACTTCAAACCGGGAGCGCATCACTGCCTACAGCTGCGCTTAAGCCAACCGATCTGCCTTTGCCTTCAGCTCCAATGCCTTCAGGTCATCAGTCTCCCCAAGACTTAGGTGATGACCTTTACATGTGTGTCTCCATGAACCAGGAGCACATCACTATCACTAGCTGCGCTATCTTAACCGGCCATACACACAAGTCTTTCTCCATTGCTTTATCAATGGCAAAGTCTTCCTCTTCTACTCGGATTAGTGATGGACAAAGAACACTCCTCATGTACCTGAAACATCACTCAAACTCCAGCAAAGATAAGACACTAAGGTATTGGTATCAATCCTTGAAACATCATCAAGGTTGATCACCAAATATCACAAGCATTGCAACAGATTACACAAGAGACATTCAAGTTCTAATCTTTGCAAGCAATCTCCTTAAGTATATGCAAGATCTAAACAGATTCAATACAAGTTACTTAGGCCATTTTAACTTCTGCCTTAACTGCATCTTAGACTTGAATCCAAGTGCATCAACCTAAGGCAGCAACAACACTCTAAGCTTTATTATACTACTCGGTTTCAATCAATGAAAGTAAACAGGATCAGACACATCTAGTATCCTATACAATCATTATAGAACCGAGGCAAGCTTTTCAACTCTCAATCACCATTCACAACTCTCTAGTATCTTGGGACAGATTCTAAACATTTCATATCTAGCAATCTTTAAACATCCACAAGTTTTCAATCACAACACACAACCTGTCAATATACTCAAGCTTTATACAAAAGGAAAGAACTTTCTTACAGCCAAGGACCTTTGTATAGATCCTTGATTCCATTGGACAGATTCTGAGTTGTTAGTGTGCACTCCAACGCCTCCATCTTCCATGGACCTTTCCTTTTGAACCACCATGTCTTAGCTCCCACCTTTCTCCATGTTGTACACGCCACACCAGTACAAGCAGCAAGCTTTCTTCTTGAGAAACTTCTTCTTGGACTTTGAATAGCAAGAACCCGGAACTGGCTTTGTTAGAGAGGGTAGCTAATCCGCTCCATTGTCTTTGTTTCCTTGGGTCTTCTTTCTTCAAGGGCGACATGGGATGATGAGAAACAGCAGCAGACAGCTTCTGGACTCCAGGATGAACACGTCTGCCTCTTGAGGTGTTGAACAGCCGGATAGAACAGACAGCTTCTTCTTGGTTGAAATGGACATGGTAGTGAGCTCTGAGGTTTGCGGAAGCTTCAACCAGATTCAGATGAACCTGGCTCTGATACCATATGAGATTTTCAGAGATCTCAGGTTGTGTGTGTGTATAAGCTCCAATGGAGCAAGCTGAGAAGATTAGAGTTTGTTTTAGGTGATTTTAGAGAGAGAGTTTATAAGAGTGTTTATGTGTTTACTTAAATCAGAAACAAGAGACTTTGAGAGATTAAGAGTATAAGAAAGGGAGAGATTAGAGAGAATCTGATTCAAGAACACATTTCATTATGAAGTGGAGAGGGGAAATCCCCCAAACTCCCTTAAGGGTTTACAAAATCGCCCACACATCTCCTTTTATAAGGTTTACAACTTTGCATTCTCATAAACCTAAATCTAATGGATAATATTAACTTGAGATGAATGGAAGGCTAGGATGTAAGCTTGGTATTGCAATCTGTGTGATGTCTTGTGATTGGCTGAGGGCTGATGATGCTTCATTGGTTGATTTGAATCTGTTCAAAGGGGAAGGCTGGCCTCTTATTGGATAATCCTAGGCGCCTCCTAATGTAGCCTTTCTTGTGTCCAGATTCATGATCAGTATACAGCCAAGGGACAGCTCACGCCAGCTCACTCCTTGCTGTGCCTTATCCACAAGTGGTCCCAACATTCAAACAAAGACATTGGCGCCTCTTGGCTTCTTCACACAATCAGCCAACGCCATTCTTCTTACTTGGGACTCAAGTTAGGCTGATAACAATCCTTAGAGCATGTACAGATCATGTCATGTCCGTACATAGACGCCCTAAGTTTGCACCAAGCCTAAGACTCACAAATGGCCGAGTATACACCTTTGGTACGTCCACCATCCGTACTGATTCATACTAGGCCGTACATGGCTGTACCAGCCTCGCCCTATCTTTGTACACTCGCCCATTTGCTCCTCAATACTCTTCTAAGTCTCTCCTAGACTTTGTCCTTGCTTAGAACCACCATCAGATCACCTCTAGCTCTCTTAAGACACTTCACACCACTCTTGATAGGCATTCTCTAAAGCTCTTGCCCTATCTTTGCACAAGCTCCATCTCAACTCTACACCTTTAGCTTCTCCATTCCTTTCTTCAAGTTAACATGTAGGAGACTTAGATTGCATCACTAGAACTGATAGTATGGCTAGGTCTCTAAGAAATGCAAATGAATACAATGAAACTAATCATGCATATAAGCCATCTAGTATACTCGCTCACCTTGCTAGTAATCAATCAACTAGACCTCTTATTGTAGATTCAGGTGCATCACATCACATGATTAGTGATACTAAGTTGATTAAGAACATTGTGCCTTCTAAGGGCCATGTGATGATTGCAAATGGTGATAAGGTTCCAATTAAAGGAATAGGAACACTTAAACTGTTTAGTAAAGACTCAAAAGCTTTCTATATGCCTGACTTTACTTCAAACCTATTATCTGTCAAGAAATGTGCAACTGACTTGCAATGCAATGTCATATTTAGTCCTAATGATGTGAAGTTTCAGGATATTGAAAGCAGCAAAGTGACTGGAAAAGGAGTAACAAAAGGAGACTTATATTTGCTTGAAGATCTTGCTCCTGTTTCTGACATTAGCTGCTCTTTTACTACTGCTTCTGTTCCTAGTTTAAATAAAAATGCATTGTGGCATGCTAGACTAGGACACCCTCATAATAAGGCTTTAAAACTGATGTTGCCAGGTGTTTCTTTTGAAAACAATGATTGTGAAGCTTGCATTTTAGGCAAGCATTGTAGAACTGTTTTTCCAAACTCTTCTACGGTTTATGAGGAGTGCTTTGATCTTATTCACTCTGATGTATGGACTGCTCCTTGTTTATCTAGGGAGAATCATAAGTATTATGTCTCATTCATTGATGAAAAATCTAAATACACCTGGTTAACTTTAATTCCAACTAAAGATAGGGTGCTTGATGCATTTAAAAACTTTCAATCCTATGTAACTAACCATTATCAAGCCAAGATTAAGATTTTCAGGTCAGATAATGGAGGAGAATACATTGGACAAGCTTTCAAGCAACACTTATCTCAGTATGGAATTCTTCATCAAACAAGCTGTCCCTACACTCCACAACAGAATGGTGTGGCTGAGAGGAAGAATAGGCACCTTATGGAAGTTGCAAGATCAATGATGTTCCAAGCTAATTTACCTAAGAAGTTTTGGAGTGATGCAGTAGCCACGGCCTGCTATCTAATCAACAGGACTCCCACACTGATCCTGAAAGGGCAGTCACCATTTGAGGTTCTCAACAAACATAAACCCTCATTAGAACATATAAGGATCTTTGGGTGTTTATGTTATGTTTTGATACCCGGGGAGTTGAGAAACAAGCTTGAAGCTAGGAGTACTAAGGCAATGTTTATTGGCTACTCTACAACTCAAAAGGGATACAAGTGTTATAATCCAGACACAAGAAGGGTGCTGGTATCAAGGGATGTGAATTTTGTTGAAGAGAGAGGATACTATGAGGAGCAAAACAAAGAAGACTTGAAGGATCTTACCTCAGAAAGAGCCACTACCTTGCGGATCATCTTAGAAAGCATTGGCGTCAAGGTGAGACAAGATCAGCAAGGACCAACGAGTGGTGGCAGCTCAGTAACTCCCACTTCTGATCATGGGGGGGAAAGGAGTGAACCAGAGACAACTCAAGAGAGGAGTAGAGTGTCTGGTACACATGATCAAGATGTGGAAGTAAGTGAACAGCAAGATGGAGCTGAAGCAAGTCAGCTAGGAGAAGAAGAGGCAGTTGAAGTGTCTACTACTTCTGTACCACAAGAAAGTGGAGAAGAATCACAAGTGGAAGTGGAACAACCGGAACCAGCATTGAGAAGAAGCACGCGGATTAGGAGAGATGCTTCCAACTGGGTAAGCACGAGAGTGTACTACAATGCCCAGGCTGTGGAGCATCCTTCTCAAGCTGTGTGTTCCTTTGCTCAATACCCTGAAGAACATTGTGCTTTTATGGTAAACTTGGATGAGAACTACATACCAAGAAGCTATGTGATGAACTCCTAGGATGCGTCTCTGGATGGATCGGGATAGATCCTTGCATAAACGAGTCAAGGACTCAAGTTTATCAAGGTTTGTGGATCGATTGGTGACACAAGAGGCTGCGGAAAGGCTCCTTGATACTCCTAGGCTATAGATCGGATATGACACACCAAACTAAGGCCCTTAACACTGGATACTACACACCAGCAGACTGGATATTACACACCAGACACTTCAACAACTCGCAAAGCAAGAGAGAAGACACCAAAAAGGTTTTAAACAAAAGATAACTTTCTATTCGAATGAGGGTTTGTGATACACTTAAATAGAGAGATCCTTGTACATGCACAAGGTCTCGAAAACATAAGAAAACATAAAGGAGAAGGCTCCACACGGTTTCAAAGTAATAACATAACACTTAGAGTAAAACATAATATAAGATAGATGATGAAGTCGGTCCAAGGTGCCTTAGGCCGAGTTGCATCCAAGATACATCAACTAGGAATGTGTAAGTGAACTTGATACCTCATTAAAAACCTTGATTAGAAAACCCATTGGGACAAAACTAATCAAGGGAAAAAGAGTATACCAAGCCACTTGCCTAGATGATGATCAGCTTGATGATAGGATCACCTGAATGGTGATGAGTGTGTCTTGGTGGCTCAAGCTTCTACCAAGACAGTCTTCTTGCTCCTTAGAGATCTTCAGTATGTTTCCAACAGCTTCCTTGAGTCTTCTTGTCATTGCACGAGTTATGGGACCTGTGGGGATGGCTAGGACATCTTCTTCTTCAGCTAGTGTATCTTCAGTCTCTCCTTCTCCATCTTTATCAACGAGCTGGTCCATGATCATATCATCCCCTCCCACTTGAAAAGGATTTGTCCTCAAATCTGGCTCATCTGCAATAAAAGGGATCAAGTCAGTAACATTGAAGCTATTACTCACATCATACTTACCTCGCAAATCCAGCTTGTAGGCATTGTTGCTGATCTTCCTTATGACCTCAAAAGGTCCATCAATCCGCGGCATTAGCTTGGACTTCCTTTCATTTGGAAACCTCTCTTTCCTTAGGTGAATCCAGACCTGATCACCCACTTCAAAGACCATCTCACGCCTTCCTTTGTTGGCATGCTTAACATATTGTTTGGTTTTCGCCTCAATATTGAGCCTAGCCTGCTCGTGGAGTTGCTTCACCATCTCTGCCTTCTTTTTGCCATCAAAGCTGACCCTTTCACACTCAGGTAAAGGGATTAAATCCAAAGGAGAGTTGGGATTGAACCCATAAACAATTTCAAAAGGAGAAAACTTAGAAGTAGAATGCACAGCATGATTGTATGCAAATTCACAATGAGGCAAATAGTCTTCCCATGATTTCAAGTTTTTCTTTATGAATGCACGCAAGAGTGTTCCAAGAGTCCTATTAACTACTTCAGTCTGTCCATCAGTTTGTGGATGACAAGTAGTAGAAAACAAGAGTTTAGTACCTAGCTTAGACCAAAGAGTCTTCCAAAAATAACTAAGAAACTTAGTATCTCTATCAGAAACAATAGTCTTAGGCATGCCATGTATGCGCACAATCTCTTTAAAGAACAAGTTAGCAATATGCAATGCATCATCAGTTTTGTGACAAGCTATGAAATGTGCCATCTTTGAGAACCTATCCACAACTACAAAGATAGAATCCTTTCCAGTCCTAGTTCTAGGCAAGCCAACAATGAAATCCATAGATATGTCATTCCAAGGATGATAAGGTATAGGGAGAGGAGTATACAAACCGTGAGACTGAACCTTAGACTTAGCTTGCTTGCAAGTTGCACATCTCTCACATAGTTTCTCCACATCTCTTTTCATCCGAGGCCAAAAGAAGTGATCCTGCAAAGTTTTAAGAGTCTTTGCAACACCAAAGTGACCCATGAGACTTCCTCCATGAGATTCCCTAACAAACAAGTCTCTCAAAGAACAGTTAGGCACACACAATCGATTATCATAGAAAAGAAAACCATCATGTCTAAAGTAGTGTCCTACAGCCAATTTCTCACAAGAATTGTAAGCCTCTCTAAAATCAGGATCATTCTCATACATTCCTTTAATCTGCTCAAATCCTAATAGCTTAGCATCAAGAGTGTTCAAGAGAACATACCTTCTGGATAGTGCATCAGCAACTATGTTTTCCTTACCTTGTTTATACTTGATGACATAAGGAAATGTCTCAATGAACTCAACCCACCTTGCGTGTCTCTTGCTGAGCTTGTTCTGTCCTTTGAGGTATTTGAGAGACTCATGATCTGTGTGTATGACGAATTCTTTAGGCCAGAGATAGTGCTGCCAAGTCTGCAAGGCTCTCACCAAGGCATACAGCTCTTTATCATAAGTTGCATAGTTGAGGGTAGCTCCTCCAAGCTTCTCACTGAAGTATGCAATGGGTCTCTTCTCCTGCATCAATACAGCACCAATACCAATTCCTGAGGCATCACATTCTATTTCAAAAGTTTTATGAAAGTCAGGAAGTATAAGAAGAGGGGCATGAGTAAGCTTCTCTTTAAGGCATTGGAAAGCAAGTTCTTGTGCTTCTCCCCACTTGAATCCGACTTCTTTCTTGATTACTTCAGTCAAGGGAGATGCAATGGTGCTGAAGTCTTTCACAAAGCGCCTATAGAAGCCAGCAAGTCCATGGAAGCTTCTTACTTCACTCACGGTCTTAGGGATTGGCCATTCTTGTATAGCCCTTACTTTCTCCGGATCAACTTTAACCCCATCTGCACCCACAATAAAACCTAAAAAGACCAAGTTATCTGTGCAAAATGTACATTTCTTAAGATTAGCATAAAGTTTTTCTTTTCTCAACACATCAAGAACAGTCTTAAGATGGTCTATATGCTCTTCTAGACTCTGACTGTAGATTAGGATATCATCAAAGTAAACTACCACAAACAAACCTATAAAAGACCTAAGCACATGGTTCATCAATCTCATGAAAGTACTAGGTGCATTAGTCAATCCAAAGGGCATAACTAACCACTCATATAACCCATGCTTAGTCTTAAAGGCAGTTTTCCACTCATCTCCTTCTTTCATCCTAATCTGATGATATCCACTCTTTAGATCTATCTTAGAAAAGATGCATGAACCATGTAATTCATCAAGCATATCATCTAATCTAGGAATAGGATGGCGATACTTCACTGTTATATTGTTGATTGCTCTACAATCAACACACATGCGCCAGCTCCCATCTTTCTTGGGCACAAGCAGTACTGGAACAGCACAAGGGCTCATGCTCTCTCGGATATGCCCTTTCTCCATCAGTTCCTCCACTTGCCTTTGTAGTTCTTTGGTCTCAACCGGATTGGTTCTGTATGCTGGCCTGTTGGGGAGTGTAGAACCAGGCACAAAGTCAATTTGGTGTTCAATCCCTCGCACTGGTGGTAGTCCTTTGGGACTATCTTCTGGAAAAACATCTTGATATTCCTGCAAAAGAGATACAAGTTCACTCGGATACTCCGGTGCAATATCAGTAGTAGTCAAGAGTGATTCCTTATAGATAAACAAAAGAATAGGAAGGTTAGAGCAGAGAGATCTTTTAACATCACCAGACTTGGCATAGAAGTTTAGTTGCTTGGTTGATTCAGCGGGTAGATCAATCTCTTTCTTCTTTTGTAGTTGGAGCTGATCAACCTGAACTTCCTTAGGAGTCATAGGCACAAGAACTGTCTTTCTCCCTTTAAACTCAAAGGTGTGCTTGTTGGCGTACCCATCATGTATCACACGTCGATCTGATTGCCACGGCCTTCCAAGGAGAATGTGCCCCGCTTCCATAGGCAACACATCACATAGAATCTCATCTTCATATTTACCAATGGCTAAGGGAACAATAACCTGAGTAGAAACTCTCATCTCGCCCTCTTCATTGAGCCATTGGAGCCTATATGGTTTAGGATGCTTCTGGACCTTCAAACCCAACTTTTTAACCATAGTCTCACTCGCAACGTTGACACAACTGCCTCCATCCACAATAAGACTACAGACCTTTCCTTGCACTAGACATCTAGTATAGAAGAGATTCTCTCTTTGCTCCATCTCTTCGGACTTGCTTTGAAGACTCAAGGTTCTTCTAGCAACTAGCAACCTTCCAGCGACCGGGTTGGCAACATACTCTTCTTCTGAACTGTGATCTTCTTCGGCCTCTGTCTCCTCATCAGTAGACTCATATTCTCCATTGTCATGTAGGATCATCACACGTTTGTTGGTGCACTCACTAGCGTAGTGTCCTCTTCCTTGGCACTTAAAACATTTAACATCTCTTGATCTTGTAGTAGAGGCTTCAGCTTTTCCTTTATCCTTGCTGAAAGAACTAGTAGGTTTGTCCTCATCCTTTTGATATGACTTGCTCTCTTTCTGGTGACTTGGCTTATCTTCCTTAGCACCTTGATACTTAGTTCCATAGTTGCCCCGAGAGTGACCCTTTCTCTTTACTTGTTGTTCCACTAGAATGGCTTTGTGTAGCATCTCCTCCATCTCCAAGTAGTGCTGCATCTCCACATTGTCTTGTATCTCACGGTTGAGTCCTCCAAGAAACCGTGCCATAGTAGCTTCTCTATCCTCAGATATGCAAGCTCTTAACATCAACAACTCCATCTCCTGATAGTATTCTTCGACTGTCCGTGAGCCTTGCGTGAGTTTTCTTAGCTTCTGATGGAGATCCCGGTGGTAATGGCTAGGCACAAATCTCTTGCGCATGAGAGCCTTCATTTCTGCCCAAGTCTCAACAGGAAATTCCCCATTGCGCCTTCTATTGGTGACTAGTTGATCCCACCAACTCAAAGCATAATCATAGAACTCAGTAACAGCAATTTGAATCTTCTTAGCTTCTGAATAACGCCGACAATTGAAGACTAGATCAATCTTCTTCTCCCATTCTAGATAAGCATCAGGATCGGCTTTGCCATGGAAAGGAGGTATCTTGATCTTAACTCCAGCAAGCTCATCTCTTTGATACCTACGCCCTTCATGGTCACGTCTAGATCTTCTACTGCTGTGTCTAGAGGAAGAGCTATGTCTAGAAGCCGAGCTGTGCCGTGCCCTATCTCTTTCATAAAAGTTATCAGTTTCTTGTGAACCAGCATGCTCTTGTCGTTCACGTCCATTCCTCCTAGGTGCTTGCTGATGATCAGTCGTTTGGTCTTGTCTACCAGGGGCTCTCTGATCGTATCTCTCATCTAGCAACTTTACCAAGTCTTCCATTACTTGTTTGGTGATAGCTTCTTGTAGGAGTTTGTTTCTTCTCATATACGTTGCATCATCTTCTTCAGTTCCCATTGTTTTCTGTTACACACAAAAGACTGAAACAAGTAAGTAGTTCCACGGGCAATTTGATTTAAGATTCGAGATTCAATGAAAGAAACAATCGGAAACAATCAAACAAATCTCAAGCAACGCGGCAAATCAATACCGTGATCAACAAGTAAGGAATTCAAATCGATTTTATTGAAACAATCAACTCAGATTTATCAGAAAAGGATTCGAGATTCAACAGGTGATGATTTGAGATTAAACCAAACTTGATCTACGGTTCTAGTAACAGATCGAATCACAAGAACACACGGGACTTTCGGATCAAGCAAACTAGTAACGTAATCGACAAGAATGTGAAAAGTTTTGTTCAAAAACTTGATCAGAATCCTCAGATCTATCAATATTGAACCACGAAACAATAGATCTATCAATCCTATCAATGATACTAATCAGATCGAGTGAGAAACAACACGCAAATCCCAAATGATCAATGATATAAAACGATAAAGAGTAGATCTTATGAACAATCAAAAGAGAAATCGAAACTCCCCTTCCAGAGTGCTCTGATACCACTTGATGAACTCCTAGGATGCGTCTCTGGATGGATCGGGATAGATCCTTGCATAAACGAGTCAAGGACTCAAGTTTATCAAGGTTTGTGGATCGATTGGTGACACAAGAGGCTGCGGAAAGGCTCCTTGATACTCCTAGGCTATAGATCGGATATGACACACCAAACTAAGGCCCTTAACACTGGATACTACACACCAGCAGACTGGATATTACACACCAGACACTTCAACAACTCGCAAAGCAAGAGAGAAGACACCAAAAAGGTTTTAAACAAAAGATAACTTTCTATTCGAATGAGGGTTTGTGATACACTTAAATAGAGAGATCCTTGTACATGCACAAGGTCTCGAAAACATAAGAAAACATAAAGGAGAAGGCTCCACACGGTTTCAAAGTAATAACATAACACTTAGAGTAAAACATAATATAAGATAGATGATGAAGTCGGTCCAAGGTGCCTTAGGCCGAGTTGCATCCAAGATACATCAACTAGGAATGTGTAAGTGAACTTGATACCTTATTAAAAACCTTGATTAGAAAACCCATTGGGACAAAACTAATCAAGGGAAAAAGAGTATACCAAGCCACTTGCCTAGATGATGATCAGCTTGATGATAGGATCACCTGAATGGTGATGAGTGTGTCTTGGTGGCTCAAGCTTCTACCAAGACAGTCTTCTTGCTCCTTAGAGATCTTCAGTATGTTTCCAACAGCTTCCTTGAGTCTTCTTGTCATTGCACGAGTTATGGGACCTGTGGGGATGGCTAGGACATCTTCTTCTTCAGCTAGTGTATCTTCAGTCTCTCCTTCTCCATCTTTATCAACGAGCTGGTCCATGATCATATCACTATGAAGAGGCAATGATGGATAAAGAATGGAAGGAATCAGTTGGAGCTGAGGCAGGAGCTATGATCAAGAATGATACATGGTATGAGAGTGAGTTACCAAAAGGGAAGAAGGCTGTGACTAGTAGATGGATCTTCACAATCAAGTATAAGGCTGATGGAAAGGTGGAGAGGAAGAAGTCAAGATTGGTTGTAAGAGGCTTTACTCAAACTTATGGAGAAGATTACATTGAGACCTTTGCCCCAGTAGCTAAACTACACACAATCCGGATTGTCTTAAGCTTAGCTGTGAACCTTGGATGGGGCTTATGGCAAATGGATGTGAAGAATGCATTTCTACAAGGAGAGCTGGAGGATGAAGTGTATATGCATCCACCTCCAGGCTTGGAACACTTAGTGAAGAGAGGGAATGTGTTGAGACTGAAGAAAGCTATCTCTGGACTGAAGCAATCACCAAGAGCTTGGTACAACAAGCTGAGTACTACTCTGAATGGCCGAGGCTTCAAGAAGTCTGAACTAGACCACACCCTCTTCACTCTCACCACTCCCTCAGGTATGATTGCACTCCTTGTGTATGTTGATGATATCATTATCACAGGAAGTGATAAGGAAGGTATCATAGCAACCAAGGAGTTCCGTAAATCCATGTTTGAAATTAAAGACTTGGGAGAAATGAAATACTTTCTTGGAATTGAGATATGTAGATCCAAGGAAGGTTTGTTCATGTCCCAAAGGAAGTACACACTTGATCTTTTGAAAGGTGCACGTGCTTATGGAGGCAAGACAGCAAGGATGCCTATGGAGGATGGCTACAAAGTCCCACGAGAGGGGGAGATTGAAGACAGCAAACCTTATCAGGATCCTAAACTCTATAGAAAGCTAGTTGGCAAATTGATTTACCTTACCATAACTAGGCCTGACATTTGTTTTGCTGTGAATCAGGTGAGTCAACACATGCACGTGCCTAAGGAGCATCATTGGCGTATGGTGGAGAGAATCTTGATGTATCTCAACGGCTCACCTGATCAAGGAGTATGGATGGGTTGCAATGGGAGCACTGAAGTGGTTGGATACTGTGATGCGGATTGGGCTGGTGATAGAGCAGACAGGAGATCAACCACAGGCTATTGCACATTCATTGGAGGCAACTTGGTTACTTGGAAGAGTAAGAAGCAGAAGGTGGTGTCTTGTTCAAGTGCAGATTGGATTTGAGCTGAGGTGAGAGCAAGTGATTTGCGGAAGCTACAGCTCAGGTTCTGATGAACCTGGCTCTGATACCATGTGAGATTTGTAGAGTTCTCTTCTCTAGTTGTGTTTGTGTGTGTATAAACTCCAATGGAGAAAGATGAGAGCTTGCTCTAGGTGATTTAGAAAGAGAGATTGATGAGAGTGTTTACTTAAATCAGAAACAAGAGACTTTGAGAGATTAGAAGATTAGAGACTAAGAAAGGGGTAGATTAAGGGAATCTGATTCAAGAACACATTTTCTTATTTCCAAGAAGTGGAGAGGGGAAATCCCCCTTACTCCCTTAAGGCTCCAAATCGCCATTTACATGCTTATTTATAAGCTCAATAGGTTTACACAATCTGAAACCTAAATCTAATGGATAATATTAACTTGAGTGAATGGATGGTGTAGATGAGATGGTCTTCTTGTAATATCTGAAGAGTTGTGAGGATAAGGTTGGCTGTTCACTTTAATTCAAACCAAGGCAAGCTGGCTCCTTGCTTGTGATTGGCTCTCCTTAGGCTCCTCCTAATCTTCCCATGCATCTGTCCAGGTTCATGGTCGTGGCTCCCTTCTCTTTACTGCAAGAGACAGCCTGTCCAAGACCAGAACTAGCCAATCACACACAAGGAAGCTCCCATTGGTTGTTTGCCTCCACAAAGCATCTTCTTGATGCCTTCTTGATGCCTTCTTGATTCCAAACGACCAGGGCCTTCTCCCAACACCCTAAGATTGCACAAAGCCTCCTTGACATGTTCTGATCACGCCCTAAGCTTGCACATCTTGTCCCGGACTTTGCACAATCTCAAAACATCTCAAATGGACGAGTTGTGATCTCTCAGGTCGTACCGGTCCGTACATATCCGTACATGGCCGTACAGCCTCGCCCTATCTTTGCACACTCGCCCATTTGCTCCTCAACACTCTTCTAAGTCTCTCCTAGACTTTGACCTTGCTTAGAACATCCATCAGATCACTTCTGGACACCTTTAGACTCCTCATCACTCTTGATAGGCAATCTCTAAAGCTCTTGCCCTATCTTTGTACAAGATCCATCTCAACTCAATATTAGATTTTGTGATTTAAAGAGTGATTAAGCCTAATGTGAGAATTAAAGAGATTGGAGATTAAGAACAAGGGAGAGACTTAAGAGAGAGAGACTCAAAACTCATTAATTGATTACTAAGATGGTTTACATGTATATGTAAAATGGAGATACAAAGGATTTCGAAATTAGACTCCAAGCATGTGTAGTCAAAGCTAGCTGTCACACTGGTTTGAAATACTTGGCTGAGAGGCTTCACATGCTTGGACAGGCTGTAAAGTTGTTTCCCCTTTCCAGCTATGTTCTCACCTTATCCTCTTGCCTTATCCTCACTGCTGTACGAGTTTCTCCTTTCCAGACTTCATAGATGCAAGGTAACTTCTCAATAGTACCTCAGTTACTTTCATCTCGAGTTACTGTGGTAACTTTCCAAAGTTACTGTGGTAACTTTGGAGTTACTGTCTCATCCTCAACACTTCTCTTCTCTAACTAATCCCTGAACCTCCAAGACTCCATCTCTTTATTCTCTCATCTCAACACTCCCCCTCAAGCTTGACCATGTGGAACAAGTCAAGCTTGGAAGAACCATGAGATCTCCCTCATTAAAACCTCATTAAAGAAAACCCATTGGGACAAAACCTTAATGAGGAAAAAGAGTAGAGATCACATGATCAGGAGAGTGTATAGACTAGCCCTTAGGCGAGAGATCAATGAGTCCTAACCTGATGTGTATGGACTCCATTGTCTTTTGCCTTGCTGCCTTTGTGAACACATCTGCTAACTGATCCTCACTCCGAGTATAGCAAGGTAGAATCACCCCAAGAATCATCATCTGCCTCACCTTGTGACAATCAACCTCAATGTGCTTTGTTCTCTCATGGAACACAGAATTAGATGCAATGTGGATAGCTGCTTGATTATCACAATGCATTGTCATTGGCGTTGCTTGAATAATCTCCAGATGCTTCAAAATCCCTCTTATCCACACTAGCTCATTTGTAAGCTTCAGCATTGCTCTATACTCAGCCTCAGCACTGGAACAAGACACTACCTTCTGCTTCTTACTCTTCCAAGTGACCAAGTTACCACCAATGAATGTACAATAGCCGGTGGTTGATCTTCTGTCTGCTCGGTCTCCAGCCCAATCTGCATCACAGTATCCTACAACCTCAGTACTCTTGTTACATCCCATCCATACTCCAAGACCAGTAGTTCCATTCAGATACATCAAGATCCTTTCCACCATCTGCCAATGGTGCTCCTTAGGAACTTGCATGTGTTGACTGACTTGATTCACCGCAAAACACACATCAGGTCTAGTAATGGTAAGATAAATCAACTTCCCCACTAGCTTCCTATATAGCTTAGGATCATGGAACGGATTGCTATCCTCAATCTCCCCCTCACGTGGAACCTTGTAACCATCCTCCATTGGCATCTTGGCTGTCTTCCCTCCATAAGCATCTGCTCCCTTCAAGAGATCAATCACATACTTCCTTTGGGACATAAACAATCCTTCCTTTGATCTGCATATCTCAATCCCAAGAAAATACTTCATTTCCCCCAAGTCTTTAATCTCAAAGCTTGCCTTGAGATACTCCTTTGTAGCCTTGATGCCTTCCTTATCATTGCCTGTGATGATGATATCATCCACATACACAAGCAACACCACAATACCAGATGAGGTGGTTAAGGTAAAGAGAGTATGATCCAATTCTGATTTTCTGAACCCTCTCCCATTCAGTGTAGTACTCAACTTGTTGTACCACGCCCTTGGAGACTGCTTGAGACCATAGATAGCTTTCCTCAACCTCAACACATTACCCTTCTTTACTAGATGTTCAAGACCTGGTGGTGGATGCATGTATACTTCATCTTCCAACTCTCCTTGAAGGAATGCATTCTTCACATCCATTTGCCACAAATCCCACTCAAGATTCACAGCTAAAGATAATACAATCCTGATAGTATGAAGTTTAGCCAC
Source organism: Brassica rapa (assembly GCF_000309985.2). Taxonomy (NCBI): domain Eukaryota; kingdom Viridiplantae; phylum Streptophyta; class Magnoliopsida; order Brassicales; family Brassicaceae; genus Brassica; species Brassica rapa. The sequence continues at coordinate 252,776 of NW_022610674.1, forward strand.
AGGAGCAAAGGTCTCAACATAGTCCTCACCATATGTCTGAGTAAATCCTCTTGCCACCAACCTAGACTTGCGCCTCTCTATTCTTCCATCAGGATGAAACTTGATTGTGAACACCCATTTACTAGTCACTGCCTTCTTCCCTTTAGGCAGCTCACTCTCATACCATGTTTCATTCTTAATCATGGCTCCGGACTCATCAGCAACTGAATCTCTCCACTCCTTTAAAGCCATAGCTTCTTCATATGTCCTTGGAATATAGCTCTCATCCAAGCTTACTGTGAAGGCTGTATGCTCGTCTGGAAACTCTGCAAAGGAACACAAGGCTTGAGAAGGATGCTCCACAGCCTGGGCATTGTAGTACACTCTCGTGTTTACCCAGTTGGAAGCATCTCTCTTCACCCTTGTGCTCCTCCTTAGCTCCTGAACTTGTTCTTCTTGTGTTTCTTGCCTATCTTCACTTGATTGAGCACCACTCTCATTTGACCCATCAGGATCTACTTCCCAATCTCCACTAGACTGAGTACCACTCTCATCTGAGCCAGTAGACTCTCTTTGCCCATCTCCACTAGACTGAGCACCACTCTCTACTTCCTGTGTCACCTCTTGATTATGCTGGCCTGAATCTTCTTGATTGTGCACTTGCTCATGAGATTCAGTTCCATTCCCCCTCTCATGATCAAGAGGAGTTGTTCTTTCAGCTTCACTAGTCGGATTGGAAGACTCTCTTCTTCCAGATTCCTGATCCTGGGATAACCCTATCCCTAGCTTCTCCAACAGCACCCTCAGTGTTGTTGCTCTATCAGATGGAGCTTGAGACAAATCCTTCAGATTTTCCCACTCCTTTTCTTCATAATACCCTTGTGATTCAATAAACTTCACTTCTCTAGATACCATCACTCTCCTTGCTTCAGGATCATAGCACTTGTATCCCTTCTGAGTGATAGAGTATCCAATAAACATAGCCTTAGTACTCTTTGCCTCCAGCTTGTTTCTCTGTTCTCCTGGAGTCATGACATAGCATACACACCCAAATACTCGTAGGTGATCAATAAAAGGCTTGCTCTTATTCAGCACCTCAAATGGAGACAGATTCTTCAGTATCTTGGTTGGGACCCGGTTGATGAGATAGCAAGCAGTCTGTACAGCATCTCCCCAAAAACGTTTTGGGACATTTGCATGAAACATCATCGACCTAGCAACCTCCATCAAGTGCCTATTCTTCCTCTCAGCTACACCATTCTGCTGTGGTGTGTAGGGACAACTGGTCTGATGCACAATCCCATGCTTGGCTAGATGACTCTTGAAGGCATTGCTGATGTATTCACCTCCGTTGTCTGATCTCAGTACCTTCACAGTAGCATTGTATTGATTAGATACATATGCTTGGAAGTTCATAAAAGCTTCTAGCACCCTATCTTTAGATGGGAGCAATGTGAGCCATGTATACTTAGACTTCTCATCAATGAATGTCACAAAGTATTTATGGCTGTCTCTAGACATGCATGGAGCGGTCCACACATCCGAGTGAACTAGATCAAAGCAATGCTCATAAGTAGTCTCAGATGTTGGGAAAACAGTCCTACAATGCTTTCCTAATATGCATGCTTCACAATTCAAGTGATTGAATGACATATTAGGGATTATCAATTCAATGGCACGAGCATGAGGATGTCCTAATCTAGCATGCCAAGTAATACTATCAATCTTCTCAGCAGTACTACTCAAGCAAATAGAATCAAAGGGATTAGAGGTCTTAGCCAAGTCGAGGTGGTATAGCTGATTCTTGCTGTCTCCTCTGCCAATGACTCTCCCAGTCTTCAACTCTTGAAACTCAACTTCATCAGGTCTGAATACTACTTGACAATCAAGATCAATGGTAGCTTTCTTCACAGATAATAGATTTGAAGTGAACTGAGGCATGTAGAAGGCAGCCATGTCCTTCTCAAACAGTTTGAGCTTTCCCACTCCTTCTATTGGGATCATGGCACCATTAGCTATCCTAACACTCCCTGTTGCAGCCTTGATCTCACTTATAAGCCTCCTATCACTTATCATATGATGACTTGCTCCAGAATCAATCACAATGGGTTTAGAAGCTCCGGATTGTATAGCATGCTTCTTGCTTGCTGCTAAGGCTTGAACATGTTCCATGAACCCTCTCCATTCCTTCCTGGTGATGCGATCATCAGCTCCACTCCCTTTCTCCTGCTCTTTTAACACCCCACTGTCTTCTACTGATTCCCCCATGTAGGCTGAGTAAGAACACTCTCCCACAACTCTCTTTCTACCCTTTCCTATGTTGATAGAAGCTTTGGATAGCATTCTGCACCTCCTCTTCTTCCGGAAGCCCTCACTCCTACTCCCGGTTAGCCTCCATGAGCCCTCACTCCTACTCATGGTTAGCTTCTGGAAGCTCTCACTCCTACTCCCAGTTGGCTTCCATGAGCTCTCACTCCTACTCATGGTTAGCCTCTCATCATCTCTCCTTAACTCATATGCCCTTCTTATAAGCACACAGATCTCTTCCATTTCTGGAAGCTGTTCCCCTCTTAGAACCATCTCCACCAGCCACCCATATGATGACTCCATGCTCGCCAAGAGCTTCAAGACCGTCTCTTGCTCTCGTGTAGTATCCCCATCCACATGGGATCTCAACCCTTGTAGTTCAACCCACAAATGTTGTAGCTTCCTCACATGGTTATTGAACTCTTCTCTTCCTGGTTTAACTCCACTAATCACCTCCTTGACTTCATACACTCTCCTAAGACTGATCTTGTTCTCATAAACATCTTCAATCTTCTCAAGCAGTGTACTTTCTTCAAGACTAAAGCAATTTCCACTTGTTTCTCTTGCTGTCTGATCTTTCTCAGCAGCTTTACCCTTCAAAGACTCTTCCTTCTCATGGTTTCTCCAAACTCCACATCTTTTCAGAGTTGTTTTCATTTGTGAGAACCACCCCCACTCATTCCCTCTCTCTTCCTTCTCTTCACGCCTTGCTGAACCACAACCTAGACCCTATGAGATTAGAGAGTAGAATAGGTATTGAGAGATTAAGAGAGATTTGGTAAGAGATTAAGAGAAGTTTAGGAGAGATTGTGAAAGAAATGGAGAGATTTATGTATGAACCATGATGAACAAGAGAGAGACTAGAGAGAGAGTAACATGATTCGCATTAATTGATTAATCAGAGAGAGTTTACACTTATATATGAAGCTTAAGACACTAGGGTTTAGACTGCATAAAGGAGAAAGCATGTGAAGTCAAGATACAGCTAAGGGCGCATTTGAATCCTTCCAATGAGAGTCTCCACATGTGTAAGGCATCTTTGAATATGCCTTTACCTTTCCAGCTCTTGCCAGACTGTCAGACGCGTTCCTCCTTATCCTCTCAACGTTCGGATCAAGCTCAGCCTTAAGGTAAAGTAACTCTAGCTGGTTTACTTTTACCTGAGCTGAGTAACCCCTTAACCGCGCATGATGGTACGGCCTGATCGTCCGTACCCTTTGCCCTATCCGTACAGTCCGTACAAGATGCTTCTATCTTCCTCTCTAATGCTTCTACACTTCCTAAGGTCTCCTCTTCATACCATAAGGCTCTCTTCTTAACACTCCCCCTCAAGCTTAGCTTTGTGACAGTCTAAGCTTGGACAGCCATGAGACCTTCCTCATTAAAAACCTCACTAAGGAAAACCATTGGGATAAAACCTTAATGAGGGAAAAAGAGTAAAGATCTCACAGCTGAGGGGATCAGCTCCTTCTCTTCCCAAGATCTATGAGTCCCAATCTAATGTGAATGGACTCCATAGTCTTCTGTCTCGCAGCCTTGGTGAACACATCAGCCAACTGATCTTCACTTCTCGTGTAGCAAGGTAAGATCACTCCAAGCACAATCATCTGTCTTACTTTGTGGCAATCAACCTCAATGTGCTTGGTTCTCTCATGGAACACCGAGTTGGATGCAATGTGAATGGCAGCTTGATTGTCGCAATGCATTGTCATTGGAGTGGCTTGATCAATCTCCAAGTGCTTCAAGATGCCTTTGATCCATACCAACTCGTTTGTAAGCTTCAGCATAGCTCTATACTCAGCTTCAGCACTTGAGCATGACACCACCTTCTGCTTCTTGCTCTTCCAAGTTACCAAGTTGCCTCCAATGAATGTGCAATAGCCGGTTGTTGATCTCCTGTCAGCTCTATCTCCTGCCCAATCAGCATCACAATAGCCCACCACTTCTGAGCTTCCATTGCATCCCATCCATACTCCTTGATCCGGCGAGCCATTCAGATACATCAACAGCCTCTCCACCATGCGCCAGTGATGTTCCTTGGGAAGCTGCATGTGTTGGCTCACCTGATTCACGGCAAAACATATATCAGGCCTTGTAATGGTAAGGTAAATCAACTTACCAACTAGTTTTCTATAGAGTTTAGGATCCTGGTAAGGTTTGCTGTCTTCAATCTCCCCCTCTCGTGGGACTTTGTAGCCATCCTCCATAGGCATCCTTGCTGTCTTGCCTCCATAAGCACCTGCACCTTTCAAAAGATCAAGTGTATACTTTCTTTGGGACATGAACAACCCTTCCTTGGATCTACATATCTCAATTCCAAGAAAGTATTTCATTTCTCCCAAGTCTTTAATCTCAAACATGGATTTAAGGAACTCCTTGGTTGCTATGATACCTTCCTTGTCACTCCCTGTGATAATGATATCATCAACATACACAAGGAGTGCAATCATACCTGAGGTAGTGGTAAGAGTGAAGAGGGTGTGGTCTAGTTCAGACTTCTTGAAGCCTCGGCCATTTAGAGTTGTGCTCAACTTGTTATACCAAGCTCTTGGTGATTGCTTCAACCCATAAATGGCTTTCTTTAGCCTCAGAACATTCCCTCTCTTTACTAGATGTTCTAGGCCTGGTGGAGGATACATATACACTTCATCCTCAAGCTCTCCTTGCAGAAATGCATTCTTTACATCCATTTGCCACAATCCCCATCCAAGGTTCACAGCCAAGCTTAAAATAATCCTAATGGTGTGTAGCTTGGCTACTGGAGCAAATGTCTCAATGTAATCCTCTCCATATGTCTGAGTGAACCCTCTTGCTACTAGTCTAGTCTTCTTCCTCTCAATCGACCCATCAGCCTTGTACTTGATTGTAAAGATCCATCTACTAGACACAGCTTTCTTCCCTTTTGGTAGTTCACTCTCATACCATGTATCATTCTTTATCATAGCTCCTGATTCAGCTCCTACTGATTCCTTCCATTCCTTATCTTCCATTGCCTCTTCATAGCTTCTTGGAATGTGATTCTCATCTAAGTTTACCATGAAAGCACAATGTGCTTCTGGATATTGAGCAAAAGAACACACGGCCTGAGTAGGATGCTTCACAGCTTGGGCATTGTAGTACACTCTCGTGTTTACCCAACTAGAAGGATCCTTTCTCAGCCTTGTACTCCTTCTCAACACTGGCCCTTCTTGCGCCATTTCTTGTTCTTCTTCTACTTGTGGAGTCACTGCTTCAGTCTGTTCTTCAGCTTCAGCTCTAGCTTCTCCTTGTCTCTGATCTTCGTCATTCTGACTTTCATTCAGTTCTTCCCTTGCTGATCCTTCTCCACTTTGGACAGGAGAATCAGTTCCTCTGTTTCCTAGCTCACCGGCCTCTTCTAAGCCTTGGTCCTCTAGTTCAGATACTGATTCACTTCCCCCCTCATGTGCAAAGTGGGATGGTTCTTCTGCTGCAGCTGGAGTAGGTTCTGGACGCCTACTCTGATCCTGGGACACTCCAATTCCGAGCCCCTCTAGGATGTTTCTCAAGCAAGCAGCTCTTTCTGATGGCTGGGAGAGATCCTCCAAGTCTTCCCATGTCTGCTCATCATAGTATCCTTTGTCTTCCATGAATCTGACATCCCTTGACACTAGGACTCTCCTAGCAGTAGGATCATAGCATTTGTATCCCTTCTGTGAAGTAGAATACCCAATCATCATAGCCTTGGTGCTCTTTGCTTCTAGTTTGTTTCTCTGCTCGCCTGGTACAAGAACATAACACACGCATCCAAAGGTCCTCAGGTGATCCAAGACTGGCCTGCTCTTGTTGAGTACCTCAAATGGAGACTGATCTGCCAAGATCCTGGTTGGTATCCTGTTGATGAGATAGCACGCAGTCATCACAGCATCACTCCAATACCTCTTGGGAACCCCTTTGTGGAACATCATGGACCGGGACACCTCCATGAGATGTCTGTTCTTCCTTTCCGCAACTCCATTCTGCTGTGGAGTGTATGGGCAGCTAGTCTGGTGAAGAATCCCATGCTGAGCAAGGTGATCACGAAATGCATGCCCAGTATACTCCCCACCATTATCAGACCTGAAAATCTTAATCTTGGCATGATATTGGTTAGTCACATAGGCTTGAAAATTTTTAAATGCATCAAGGACCCTATCTTTAGTTTTAATCAATGTTAACCAGGTGTATTTGGATTTTTCATCAATGAATGTGACATAATACTTGTAATCATCCCTAGATAAGCAAGGTGCCGTCCAAACATCAGAGTGAATTAAATCAAAGCAGTTTGCATAAAGAGTAGATGATCTCTGAAAAACAGTCTTACAATGTTTGCCCAAAATACATGCCTCACAATCATTATTTTTAAACATGACACCTGGTAACATAATGCTTAAAGCCCTAACATGTGGATGTCCTAGCCTAGCATGCCACAGAGCATCAGTACTTAAGGAAGAAACAGAACTAAACGAGAAACAAGAACTAGAAATAGGTGCAAGGTCTTCAATCATGTAAAGATCCCCCTTGGTAGCTCCTTGCCCAATCAACTTACTGCTCTTAATATCCTGAAACTTAACATCATTAGGACTGAAAATAACATTGCATTGAAGATCAGTAGTGCATTTCTTAACTGATAAAAGATTAGAGGTGAACTCAGGCATGTAAAAGGCTTTTGACTCCTTATTAAACAAGTTCAGTTTACCAATGCCCCTAATGGGAATTCTATCTCCATTTGCAATCATAACATGTCCAAGGGCAGGTTCTATGTCTTTTATCAGATTGTTATCACTAATCATGTGATGAGATGCACCAGAATCAATTATCAATGGTTTATGCAAGCTCCTAGCAGTATTGGTTCTAGATGTTTCATTTTCAGCTTTCAGGCTCTTGACTACTCCTAACAATCTATCAGTTATGCTAGTATGAGCAGTGGCAGTACATGAGATTTTAAACATGTCTAGCAGTTTATCAGAGATACTAGGTAATGTATGAGCAGAGTATGAGTATCCAAGAGTGTTGCCTAGCATTTTACCAGACTCCTTGAGGGCTCGGATGAAAGCCTCAAAGTCAGCCTTGGTGATCACCTCCTGAGAAGTTAGAGCTCTGCCTTCACTTTCACCCGCCTTGACATTTGGACTAGCCCCTGATGAGCCGGCACCACTTGCTTCAGCAGAAAGGTGAGCCTTAGCTTCTCTATCCTTGTTGAACTTGCTAGGCCTGAGGTGTGGATGTAGGATCCAGCACTGACTCTTCTTATGCCCCTGCCGCTTGCAATGCTCACAGCTTCCCTCATACTTCTCATACTTCCTTCCATCTCCACGGTACGCTGCCTTGTTTGCTTGTGCCTCTTCTGCTTTATGAGCCGTGGACATCCCCTTCTTGCCTCCAAACAACCCAAGAGAGCCTTCCTCCTTCTGAAGTTGTGCGCATACCTCCTCCATGGATGGGAGAGTTGGTGATCTCAGGATATGCTTGATCACATCCTGGTAGCTTTCATCTAGAGTCATCAATAGCCCAAACACCTGATCTTGCTCTCTCCTCTCAATGAGCGATTCCTCATCAGTAGTGTTGGGTCTAAGACTCTCAAGTTCGGACCACAAAGCTCCAAACTTCCCCATGTGCTTGGTGAGATCTTCTCCATCTTGCCTCAAGACACTGATGGTTTGCTTCAGATCAAACACCCGACTTATGTTGGACTTGTTTCCATACCTCTTATGGAGCATGTCCCAAAGGCGCTTAGGAGTCTCAAAGTGCACGTAAGCTTCAAGTATGGGGAGCTCCAGAGAGGCATGGAGCACAGACAGCACCATCAAATCCTCTTGGACCCATCTCTTTGCTTCAGCTACCGCAAGAGTCTTCCCGTCGCCTTCTTCTTCATCTTCTTTGGCCACTGGCTCCGGACCATCATCTGTGATGTGGTTCCACAGCCCTAGCCTTCCAATGGTAGTCCTCACCAACTGGGACCACATCAAGTAGTTCGAGCCTCCCTTCAGTGCAACCGGAACCGTCACCAGTTTGCTAAAGTTGGTCGTCTCCATCTCCTCTTCTTTATCACACAAGAACAAACTCGCAAATGTAAAGAAAGGAACAAGGGTCTCTCAATACCAAAGCCAACCTGGCTCTGATACCATATGAGATTAGAGAGTAGAATAGGTATTGAGAGATTAAGAGAGATTTGGTAAGAGATTAAGAGAAGTTTAGGAGAGATTGTGAAAGAAATGGAGAGATTTATGTATGAACCATGATGAACAAGAGAGAGACTAGAGAGAGAGTAACATGATTCGCATTAATTGATTAATCAGAGAGAGTTTACACTTATATATGAAGCTTAAGACACTAGGGTTTAGACTGCATAAAGGAGAAAGCATGTGAAGTCAAGATACAGCTAAGGGCGCATTTGAATCCTTCCAATGAGAGTCTCCACATGTGTAAGGCATCTTTGAATATGCCTTTACCTTTCCAGCTCTTGCCAGACTGTCAGACGCGTTCCTCCTTATCCTCTCAACGTTCGGATCAAGCTCAGCCTTAAGGTAAAGTAACTCTAGCTGGTTTACTTTTACCTGAGCTGAGTAACCCCTTAACCGTGCATGATGGTACGGCCTGATCGTCCGTACCCTTTGCCCTATCCGTACAGTCCGTACAAGATGCTTCTATCTTCCTCTCTAATGCTTCTACACTTCCTAAGGTCTCCTCTTCATACCATAAGGCTCTCTTCTTAACATTGAAGGCATTGCTGATGTATTCACCTCCATTATCTGATCTTAGTACCTTCACAGTAGCATTGTATTGATTAGTAACATATGCTTGGAAGTTTATAAAAGCTTCTAGCACCCTATCTTTGGATGGAAGCAAGGTGAGCCATGTATACTTAGACTTCTCATCAATGAATGTCACAAAGTACTTCTGGCTATCCCTAGACACACAAGGAGCTGTCCACACATCCGAGTGCACAAGATCAAAACAATGCTCATAGGTAGTCTCTGATGTTGGGAAAACAGTCCTACAATGCTTTCCTAATATGCATGCTTCACAGTTTAAGTGATTAAATGACATATTAGGCATGATCAATTCAATTGCACGAGCATGAGGATGTCCCAACCTAGCATGCCAAGTCATACTATCAACCCTATCAACAGCACTACTCAAGCATACAGAATCAAAGGGTTTAGAATTCTTAGCCATTTGAAGATGGTATAGCTGATTCTTGCTGTCTCCTCTGCCAATGACTCTCCCAGTCTTCAAATCTTGAAACTCAACTTCATCAGGTCTGAATACTACTTGACAATCAAGATCAATGGTAGCTTTCTTCACAGATAATAGATTTGAAGTGAACTGAGGCATGTAGAAGGCAGCCGTGTCCTTCTCAAACAGTTTGAGCTTTCCCACTCCTTCTATTGGGATCATAGCACCATTAGCTATCATAACACTCCCTGTTGCAGCCTTGATCTCACTTATAAGCCTCCTATCACTGATCATATGATGACTTGCTCCAGAATCAATCACAATGGGTTTAGAAGCTCCGGATTGTATAGCATGCTTCTTGCTTGCTGCTAAGGCTTGTACATGTTCCATGAACACTCTCCATTCCTTCCTGGTGATGCGATCATCAGCTCCACTCCCTTTCTCCTGCTCTTTTAACACCCCACTGTCTTCTACTGATTCCCCCATGTAGGCTGAGTAAGAACACTCTCCCACAACTCTCTTCCTACCCTTTTCTATTTTGATATAAGCTTTGGATAGCATTCTGCACCTCCTCCTCTTCTGGAAGCCCTCACTCCTACTCCCGGTTAGCCTCCATGAGCCCTCACTCCTACTCATGGTTAGCTTCTGGAAGCTCTCACTCCTACTCCCAGTTGGCTTCCATGAGCTCTCACTCCTACTCATGGTTAGCCTCTCATCATCTCTCATTATCTCATACGCCCTTCTTATAAGCACACAGATCTCTTCCATTTCCGGAAGCTGTTCCCCTCTTAGAACCATCTCCACCAGCCACCCATATGATGACTCCATGCTCGCCAAGAGCTTCAAGACCATCTCTTGCTCTGGTGTAGCATCCCCATCCACATGGGATCTCAACCCTTGTAGTTCAACCCACAAGTGTTGTAGCTTCCTCACATGGTTATTGAACTCTTCTCTTCCTTGCTTAACTCCACTGATCACCTTCTTGACTTCATACACTCTCCTAAGATTGATCTTGTTCTCATAAACATCTTCAATCTTCTCAAGCAGTGTACTTTCTTCAAGACTAAAGCAATTTCCACTTGTTTCTCTTGCTGTCTGATCTTTCTCAGCAGCTTTACCCTTCAAAGACTCTTCCTTCTCATGGTTTCTCCAAACTCCACACCTTTTCAGAGTTGTTTTCATTTGTGAGAACCACCCCCACTCATTCCCTCTCTCTTTCTTCTCTTCACGCCTTGTTGTACCAGATTGAAGCAGCTCCATTTTCTTTAGCCTAAATCTTCCCTCAAATGCTTCTAATACACGCCCAGCTCAACCACAAGCTAGACCCCTCTTCTGACCTTGTCAAACACCTAAAGGGACTCCCTTGAAGCTGACTCTCAAAAAGAAACACCAACAGACACAAACTTGAACTTCAAAGGATCTAGCTCTTGAAAACTCTCAAGAACTCTCAAGAACACTCAAGAACACTCAAGAACATTTAGAAAAACGAAATCACTCTCTCCTTTTAAAGCAACCTGGCTCTGATACCATATTAGATTTTGTGATTTAAAGAATGATTAAGTCTAATCTGAGAATTAAAGAGATTGGAGATTAAGAACAAGAGAGAGACTGAAGAGAGAGAGACTCAAAACTCCATTAGATTGATTAATGAGAGAGTTTACAACACATATAGATTAGGGATACATAAATTCGTCCAGGTTCAGTCTAGCTAGGATAAGAAGCATGTGTAGTCAAAGATGCTTGATTCAAACTAGCCAATAAGGTTCCTCACATGCTTGGGTATCTTGCTTTAGCTTTCCAGCTGGTGCCAGCCTGTCTAAAGCTCTCTAGCCTTGACCAGACCTTATCCAAACTCCTCTTAGCTTATCCAGACTCCTCCTGGCGTGTTTCACTCTCCAAATGGATGCAAGGTAACTTCCCAAGTCTTTTAACTCAGTTACCACAGTAACAATAAAGTTACTGTGGTAAATCTCCAAAGTTACTGCCTGCTCCAAATCCCTTCCTCTATCCATGTATCAACTCTTCATCTCCTCATCTCAACACTCCCCCTCAAGCTTGACCATGTAGAACAAGTCAAGCTTGGAAACCATGAAGACCTCCCTCATTAAAAACCTCACCAAGGAAAACCCAATGGGATAAAACCTTGATGAGGGAAAAAGAGTGGAGACTCCATGGTTAAGGGGCTCAGCTCATTGGAGTAAGATCAATGAGTCCAAGTCTTGATAGTATGGACTCCATTGTCTTTACTCTCGCTGCCTTAGTAAACACATCTGCAAGCTGATCTTCACTTCTTGTATAACATGGCAATATCACTCCAAGTATAATCATCTGCCTCACCTTGTGGCAATCAACTTCTATATGCTTCGTCCTCTCATGAAAGACTGAGTTAGAAGCAATGTGGATAGCTGCTTGATTGTCACAATGCATTGTCATAGGAGTACTTTGCTCAATCTCCAAATGCTTCAAGATCCCCTTGATCCACACCAACTCGTTTGTCAGCTTCAACATGGCTCTATACTCAGCTTCAGCACTTGAACAGGAGATAACCTTCTGCTTCTTACTCTTCCAAGTGACCAAGTTCCCTCCAATGAATGTACAATACCCAGTAGTTGATCTCCTGTCCACTCTATCTCCTGCCCAATCAGCATCACAATATCCAACCACTTCTGTACTGCCATTACAACCCATCCAAACTCCTTGACCAGATGTGCCACTCAAATACCTCAGTATCCTATCAACCATCTTCCAATGATGAACCTTTGGTGCCTGCATATGCTGGCTCACTTGATTCAATGCAAAGCATATATCAGGTCTTGTAATCGTCAAGTAGATCAGCTTTCCAACCATCCTCCTATACAGCTTAGCATCCTCAAACAATTGGTTCTCTTCAACCTCCCCCTCACGCAAGACCTTATACCCCTCCTCAAGAGGTGTCTTAGCTATCTTTCCTCCAAGTACATCAGTTTCCTTCAGCATATCCATTGTATACTTCCTTTGAGACATGAACAAACCCTCCGTTGATCTGCATATCTCAATCCCCAAGAAATACTTCATCTCTCCCAAGTCTTTGATATCAAATACTGACCTGAGAAACTCTTTAATAGCTTTAATCCCAGCCTTATCACTTCCTGTGATAATCAAATCATCCACATACACTAGAATCACAATGATCCCTGATGGTCCGACCAGTGTGAAGAGTGTGTGATCTAGTTCAGACTTCCTGAACCCTCTCCCATTGAGTGTTGTACTCAGCTTCCTGTACCAGGCTCTAGGAGATTGCTTTAACCCATATATAGCTTTCTTCAATCTCAAAACGTTTCCTGGCTTCACTAGATGCTCAAGACCAGGAGGAGGAAGCATATATACCTCATCTTCTAGCTCACCTTGCAAGAAAGCATTCTTCACATCCATCTGCCACAAATCCCACTCCAAGTTTGTTGCAATGGATAACACAATTCGAATTGTGTGAAGCTTGGCCACTGGTGCAAAAGTATCAATGTAATCTTCTCCATAAGTCTGTGTAAATCCTCTTGCAACCAGCCTGGTCTTGTGCCTATCTATCTCCCCATTTGCAAGATATTTGATGGTGAAAATCCATCTGCTTGAAACTGCCTTCTTTCCTCTAGGTAACTCACTTTCATACCAAGTGTCATTCCTGATCATTGCATCCCTTTCATCTCCTACTGAATCTCTCCACACCTTGTGCTTCATAGCTTCTTCATAAGATCTTGGTATCTCATTCTCATCCAAGTTACACATAAACACCATGTGCTCTTCTGGATATTCTGCAAAGGAACACACAGCTTGAGAAGGATGCTCCACAGCCTGAGCATTGTAGTACACTCTCGTGTTTACCCAGTTGGAAGCATCCTTCTTTATCCTTGTGCTTCTCCGCAAAACCTGAACTTGTTCTTCTTCTTGTGCTTCTTGCTGCACACCTTCACTAGACTGAGCTCCACTCTCCTCTGAACCAGTAGACTGAGCCACACTCTCATCTGAACCAGTAGACTGAGCCACACTCTCATCTGAACCAGTAGACTGTCCTTGCCCATCTCTACTAGACTGAGCACCATCCTCTTGATTATGATGACCTGAATCTTCTTGGTTTTGCTCTTGCTCACCAGATTCAGATCCATTCCCCCTCTCATGATCAAGAGGAGTTGTCCTTCCAGCTTCTCCTGCCTGATTAGAAGGCTCTCTCCTTCCTTGTTCCTGATCCTGGGATAAACCTATCCCTAGCTTCTCCAACAACACTCTCAGTATTGTTGCCTTATTAGAGGGAGCTTGAGATAAATCCTTCAGATCCTCCCACTTCTTTTCTTCATAATACCCTTTTGTCTCAACAAACTTCACCTCTCTAGATAACAACACTCTCCTTGCATCAGGATCATAGCACTTGTACCCCTTCTGAGTTATTGAATATCCAATAAACATTGCCTTAGTGCTCTTTGCCTCCAGTTTGTTTCTCTGCTCTCCTGGAACCATGACATAGCACACACACCCAAAAACTCTTAGGTGATCAATGTGTGGCCTGTTCTTGTTCAACACTTCAAATGGAGACAGATTCTTCAATATCTTGTGATATGATCATGGACCGGCACAAGGATGGAGATAAAGAGTTCAAAGACCAATCAAGGGAAGAAGATGATGCCTTAGTCATTCCACCAGGTCCCATCACTCGCGCCAAAGCTAGAAGACTCAAAGAAGCTGTTGGAAGTCTACTTATGATCTCATGGAAGCAAGAAGACGGTCTTGATGGACGTTTGATCAATCAAGACACTCTTATCACCATTCAAGCAATGGTTTCAAACTGATCATCATCTAAGCAAGTGCTTGTGTGTGCTCTTTTCCTAGCCTTTGGTTTTGTCCCATTGGGTTTTCCAAAGGAAGGTTTTTAATGAGGCCACAAGTTACTTACATAAACCTTAGATGATGTATCACGGTTCCACCTTAGGTTATTTTTAAACTATGGTTTTTATTTCATGTTTTAAAAACTCTTTTCGAATTTGAATAAGTCTTTAGTCTTTGTTGTAGTTCCAAGGGAGCCTGTTCCCTTTAATGATCTCGAGAATATGGAGCCTGTTCCATACTTCTCTATATAAGTGTGTTTGCGTTCTCTCTTTTAATCACAATCCTTTTTCTACAAATCTATCAGATTTCTTTGTTCTCTCTTTACTTCTCATCAAGTCTTGAGTGAATCTCGTTGGTGTGTCATATCCAACAACTAAGGGTGTCTATTTTGGTGTGTAATATCCAAGCTAGTCATCTAGGAGTATCAAGGAGCCATTCCGCAACTCTTTGTGTCACCAAACGATCCATCACCTTGATAAACTTGAGTCTCTGATTCGTTTATACAAGGATCTATCCAATTCAATCCAAAGAAGCATCCTAGGAGTTCATTAAGTGGTATCAGAGCTGCTTTGGATTGGGAAGTTTTCGATTTCTCTTCTGTTTCAAATAAACTTTTCAACTTCTTTGATTACCATTGATAGATCTGCGATCTGTTGTTGTTTCTCGTATCATCTGAGTAGCATATCACCTGATTGCTAATCGTCTGTGTTGAATCCTATTAGATCTAAGTGTTCTTATCATATTTTGAATCAAACTCATCCGATCCGTGTGAAGGAAGTAATCGAATCGCTTGATCTGTCGAATCACTTGCTGAATAACTTGATTTGTGTTGTTTCTGTGATAGATCTGTTCTTATTTGTCTTGAATCTGATCTGCATAAATCCAAAATTGATAGATCTAATCTTAGTCTTGTCGATTTGAATT
Organism: Brassica rapa; assembly: GCF_000309985.2. Classification (NCBI taxonomy): domain Eukaryota; kingdom Viridiplantae; phylum Streptophyta; class Magnoliopsida; order Brassicales; family Brassicaceae; genus Brassica; species Brassica rapa. Next base: position 268,013 of record NW_022610674.1, read on the forward strand.
CTCTAATCCGTGATCTGCAAGTTTTCTATCTTTTGAATCTTTTGAAAGTTGTTTCCGCGTCGACTAATTGTTCTGATTTGATTCTTGTGAACATCTTACTTGTTTGAGTGTTTTCTGAATCAGGTACCATGGTGAGAGAGTCGGAAGATGAAGCAGAACTCGTGAGACAGAACAAGTTATTGAGAGATCAGATGACTGAGCAATTAAACCAAACGATGATCACTACCGTTGCTGATATGATCAAGAGCAGTATGAAGGAACTTCGCGATGAAATAAGGCAAGAGATAAGGCAAGCTACGGGCCAAGGTCATAGCAATGAGTCTAGACGAGAAAGACGTGATGAAACCCCGAGAGAGCATGCTGAATCACAAGAAACAGACCACTACTATGAGCGTAACCGAGCCACGCACAGCAGTTCCTCTTCTAGAGATAGTAGAAGGAGACATAGAAGAGATCATGATGAAAGGAGAACTTACAGAGATGATCTTGCTGGTTTAAAGCTGAAGATACCTCCTTTCCATGGCAAAGTTGATCCGGATGCTTACTTGGAATGGGAAAAGAAGATGGAGTTGGTGTTTAACTGTAAGCACTACACCAATGCCCAAAGGATTCAGATAGCAGCAACTGAGTTCCATGACTATGCGCTGAGTTGGTGGGACCAGCTTGTGACTACCAGGAGACTTAACCAAGAGTATCCCGTTGAAACATGGCACGAGATGAAGGCTCTCATGCGTAAAAGATTTGTGCCAAATCACTATCATCGCGACTTGCACCAGAAGTTAAGAAGACTCACCCAAGGATCTCGATCTGTTGAAGAATACTATCAAGACATGGAGCTGTTGATGCTGAGAGCTCGTGTTTCTGAAGATAAAGAAGCTACTATGGCTAGGTTCTTAGGAGGTCTCAACCGAGAGATACAAGATAATGTTGAGATGCAGCACTATGTGGAGATAGAAGAGATGCTTCACAAAGCTATACTAGTTGAGCAACAAGTTAAGAGGAAGGGCCATTCTCATTCTCGTTACAACACCAGACTTCAGGGAACTAAAGAAGAAAAGTCTAGCTATCAAAAGGAAAGCAAACCGCAACTGAAAGAAGACTCAAAGCCAAATTCCTTTTACAGCAAGGATAAAGGAAAGGCCGAGGTTTCAAGTGCAAGAGCTAGAGATGTTAAGTGCTTTAAGTGTCAGGGTAGAGGCCATTATGCAAATGAGTGCACCAATAAAAGAATCATGATTCTTCTTGAGAATGGAGAGTATGAATCTGAGGATGAGCTTTCAGAGTCTGAGTGTAAGGCGCTTATTGAAGAAGAATATGAAGAAGAACCCGTGAAAGGAAGGTTATTGGTGGCTAGAAGAACTTTGAGTTTGCAAAGTAAAGCTGAAGAGCAAGAACAGAGAGAGAATCTATTCTACACTCGGTGCCTTGTGCAAGGAAAGGTCTGTAGTCTTATCATTGATGGAGGAAGTTGTGTGAATGTAGCTAGTGAAACTATGGTAAAGAAGCTTGGCCTCCAAGTACAGAAACATCCAAAGCCCTACCGGCTTCAATGGTTGAATGAAGAAGGAGAAATGAGGGTTTCTAGTCAGGTTTCGGTTCCCATTGCAATTGGAAGGTATGAGGATGAGGTTCTCTGTGATGTATTGCCTATGGAAGCTGGACATATCCTTCTTGGTCGGCCATGGCAATCAGATAGACGAGTGATACATGATGGCTACACCAACAAGCACACGTTTGAGTTCAAAGGAAAGAAGACTGTGCTGGTTCCTCTAACACCAAAGGAAGTTCATCAAGATCAACTGCAGCTACAAAAGAAGAAAGAAATAGACCTCAAACCTGAATCAAAGAAGCAGCATAGTCTCTATGCCAAATCGGGTGAAATCAAAAGAACTCTCAATGCTCATCAATCTATTCTTTTACTTATCTTTAAAGAGTCTCTTTTGAATGTTACTGACCCAACACCGGTATATCCGAGTGAAATTAAGTGTCTTTTACAGGAATTTGAAGATGTATTTCCTGAAGATAATCCAATTGGTCTTCCACCTCTTAGAGGGATTGAGCATCAGATTGATTTTGTTCCTGGTTCTACACTTCCAAATAGGCCAGCTTATAGGACTAATCCCGTGGAGACTAAAGAACTGCAAAAACAAGTTGAGGAGTTGATGGCAAAGGGGCATATCCGTGAGAGCATGAGCCCATGTGCAGTACCAGTGCTTCTTGTGCCTAAGAAAGATGGAAGCTGGCGCATGTGTGTTGATTGTAGAGCCATCAACAACATCACTGTAAAGTATCGCCATCCTATTCCTAGATTAGATGATATGCTTGATGAATTGCATGGTTCCTGCATATTTTCTAAGATTGATTTGAAAAGTGGATACCATCAGATTAGGATGAAAGAAGGAGATGAATGGAAAACTGCATTCAAAACTAAACATGGTCTTTATGAGTGGTTAGTCATGCCATTTGGATTAACCAATGCACCTAGTACATTCATGAGATTAATGAATCATGTTCTTAGATCATTCATTGGCATATTTGTTGTGGTATACTTTGATGACATCCTTGTATACAGTAAGAGCTTTAATGATCATATAGGACATCTTAGAGCTGTTCTTGATGTGCTTAGAAAGGAATCTCTTTTTGCTAACCTTAAGAAGTGTACTTTTGGAACGGATCACTTGGTTTTTCTAGGCTTTGTTGTGAGTGCAGATGGAGTAAAGGTAGATCAAGAGAAGGTGAAAGCAATACAAGAGTGGCCGATTCCTAAAACCATCAGTGAAGTGCGAAGCTTCCATGGATTAGCTGGCTTCTACCGACGGTTTGTAAAAGATTTTAGCACCATAGCCGCTCCATTGACTGAGGTGATCAAGAAAGAAGTTGGATTCAAATGGGGAGAAGCACAAGAACTTGCCTTTCAATGCCTAAAAGAGAAGCTTACTAATGCCCCTCTTCTTATACTTCCTGATTTCAATAAAACTTTTGAAATTGAATGTGATGCTTCAGGAATTGGAATTGGTGCTGTTCTTATGCAGGAGAAGAGACCCATAGCATATTTCAGTGAGAAACTAGGAGGAGCGACTCTCAACTATGCTACTTATGACAAGGAACTCTACGCTTTGGTGAGGGCTTTGCAGACATGGCAGCATTACCTATGGCCCAAGGAGTTTGTCATTCACACTGATCATGAGTCTCTCAAGTACCTTAAAAGCCAAAACAAACTCAGCAAGAGACACGCAAGGTGGGTTGAGTTCATTGAGACATTTCCTTATGTCATCAAGTATAAACAAGGTAAGGAAAACATAGTTGCTGATGCACTATCCAGAAGGTATGTTCTCTTGAACACTCTTGATGTTAAGCTATTAGGATTTGAGCAGATTAAAGTAATGTATGAGAATGATCCTGAATTTAAAGATGCTTATAAGTCTTGTGAGAAATTTGCTGCTGGACATTACTTTAGGCAGGATGGATTTCTTTTCTATGATAATAGACTTTGTGTGCCTAATTGTTCTTTGAGAGATTTATTTGTTAGGGAATCTCATGGAGGAAGCCTCATGGGACATTTTGGTGTCGCAAAAACTCTCAAGACCTTGCAGGATCACTTCTACTGGCCGCGGATGAAAAGAGATGTGGAAAGACTCTGTGAAAGGTGTGCAACTTGTAAACAAGCTAAGTCCAAAGTCCAAAACCATGGTTTGTACACGCCTTTACCCATCCCTTATCATCCTTGGAATGATATCTCTATGGACTTCATTGTTGGATTGCCTAGAACTCGTACTGGTAAAGATTCAATCTTTGTGGTAGTTGATAGATTTTCTAAGATGGCACACTTCATTGCTTGTCATAAAACTGATGATGCATTGCATGTAGCTAACTTGTTCTTTAAGGAGATTGTGCGTTTACATGGCATGCCTAAGACTATTGTATCTGATAGAGATACTAAGTTCCTAAGCTACTTTTGGAAAACTCTCTGGTCTAAACTAGGCACTAAGCTATTATTTTCTACTACTTGTCACCCACAAACTGATGGTCAGACTGAAGTAGTTAATAGAACTCTTGGTACACTCTTGCGTGCAATTATAAAGAAGAACTTGAAATCATGGGAAGATTGTTTGCCTCATTGTGAATTTGCATATAATCATGCTGTGCATTCTGCTACTAAGTTTTCTCCATTTGAAATTGTTTATGGGTTCAATCCCATCTCTCCTTTGGATCTAATACCTTTACCTGAGTGTGAAAGAGTTAGTCTTGATGGCAAGAAGAAGGCAGAGAAGGTACAACAACTTCATGAACAAGCAAGGCGCAACATAGAAGAGAAGACTAAGCAATATGCCAAACAAGCAAACAAGGGGAGGCGTGAAAGAGTCTTTGAAGTGGGTGATCAAGTCTGGATTCACCTAAGGAAAGAAAGATTTCCTAATGAGAGGAAATCCAAGCTCATGCCAAGGATTGATGGACCATTTGAGATCATAAAGAAAATCGGCAACAATGCTTACAAGCTGGATCTCCAAGGAAGGTATGATGTGAGCAATAGTTTTAATATCACTGACTTGGTTCCTTATTTTGCAGATGAGCCAGATTTGAGGACAAATCCTTTTCAAGAGGGAGGGGATGATATGATCATGGACCGGCACAAGGATGGAGATAAAGAGTTCAAAGACCAATCAAGGGAAGAAGATGATGCCTTAGTCATTCCACCAGGTCCCATCACTCGCGCCAAAGCTAGAAGACTCAAAGAAGCTGTTGGAAGTCTACTTATGATCTCATGGAAGCAAGAAGACGGTCTTGATGGACGTTTGATCAATCAAGACACTCTTATCACCATTCAAGCAATGGTTTCAAACTGATCATCATCTAAGCAAGTGCTTGTGTGTGCTCTTTTCCTAGCCTTTGGTTTTGTCCCATTGGGTTTTCCAAAGGAAGGTTTTTAATGAGGCCACAAGTTACTTACATAAACCTTAGATGATGTATCACGGTTCCACCTTAGGTTATTTTTAAACTATGGTTTTTATTTCATGTTTTAAAAACTCTTTTCGAATTTGAATAAGTCTTTAGTCTTTGTTGTAGTTCCAAGGGAGCCTGTTCCCTTTAATGATCTCGAGAATATGGAGCCTGTTCCATACTTCTCTATATAAGTGTGTTTGCGTTCTCTCTTTTAATCACAATCCTTTTTCTACAAATCTATCAGATTTCTTTGTTCTCTCTTTACTTCTCATCAAGTCTTGAGTGAATCTCGTTGGTGTGTCATATCCAACAACTAAGGGTGTCTATTTTGGTGTGTAATATCCAAGCTAGTCATCTAGGAGTATCAAGGAGCCATTCCGCAACTCTTTGTGTCACCAAACGATCCATCACCTTGATAAACTTGAGTCTCTGATTCGTTTATACAAGGATCTATCCAATTCAATCCAAAGAAGCATCCTAGGAGTTCATTATCTTGGTTGGTACCCGGTTGATGAGATAGCAAGCAGTCTGCACAGCATCACTCCAAAAGCGTTTTGGTACATTTGCATGAAACATCATCGATCTAGCAACTTCCATCAAGTGCCTGTTCTTCCTCTCAGCTACACCATTCTGCTGTGGTGTATAAGGGCAGCTAGTCTGATGTACAATCCCATGCTTGGCTAGATGACTCTTGAAGGCATTGCTGATGTATTCACCTCCATTATCTGATCTTAGTACCTTCACAGTAGCATTGTATTGATTAGTAACATATGCTTGGAAGTTTATAAAAGCTTCTAGCACCCTATCTTTGGATGGAAGCAAGGTGAGCCATGTATACTTAGACTTCTCATCAATGAATGTCACAAAGTACTTCTGGCTATCCCTAGACACACAAGGAGCTGTCCACACATCCGAGTGCACAAGATCAAAACAATGCTCATAGGTAGTCTCTGATGTTGGGAAAACAGTCCTACAATGCTTTCCTAATATGCATGCTTCACAGTTTAAGTGATTAAATGACATATTAGGCATGATCAATTCAATTGCACGAGCATGAGGATGTCCCAACCTAGCATGCCAAGTCATACTATCAACCCTATCAACAGCACTACTCAAGCATACAGAATCAAAGGGTTTAGAATTCTTAGCCATTTGAAGATGGTATAGCTGATTCTTGCTGTCTCCTCTGCCAATGACTCTCCCAGTCTTCAAATCTTGAAACTCAACTTCATCAGGTCTGAATACTACTTGACAATCAAGATCAATGGTAGCTTTCTTCACAGATAATAGATTTGAAGTGAACTGAGGCATGTAGAAGGCAGCCGTGTCCTTCTCAAACAGTTTGAGCTTTCCCACTCCTTCTATTGGGATCATAGCACCATTAGCTATCATAACACTCCCTGTTGCAGCCTTGATCTCACTTATAAGCCTCCTATCTGTTGAGAAGGCTTCTTGATGAGAGCACTTGGCGGTTAATCAAGAAGAGGAGCAGACTGGTTTGTGAAGCAAGATGGAGGATGGTGAAGCAATCACCAAGGCGGCCAAAGCAGAGCAGCCTTGATACTACAGACTGAACCATCCGATCATGAAGCTTTAGAACTAGGTGGAGACTCTAGAAGGAGAAGCAGCCAAGGCTCCACAAGTTCTTGATACTCTTGGTGCGAGTATGATCTGATGGTTCCATATGAAGCTAGAAGAAGGTCAGACCGTGAGAAGAGTACAAGATGAAGGGTGATGAGCAAGGGAAGATGTGATCAACCTTGCATCACAAGAAGAGGCCATGATCCAGAGTCTTTGTGTCCCTTACATTGATGGTAAGGCACAAAGACTCACTGGCCAATCCCTAGGCCGTGGAGGCTTTACTCTTTTTCCCTCATCAAGGTTTTGTCCCAAAGGGTTTTCCTTGGTGAGGTTTTTAATGAGGAAGCTCTTCATGGTTCCAAGCTTAACTCAGGATCTCCTAGAGTTAAGCTTGAGGGGGAGTGTTGAACTGAAGAGAAGAATGGAGCTTGTTCATAAATAGGGCAAGCCCTTGAAGACCTTGAGAAGAGTTCAGCAAAGCTTCAGGAGTGTCTTGAAGCATCTATCATGGGTGAAGTCAAGTCCAAGAATGGCTGAGACTGATCTTAAGAAGGCATGGAAGGAGTTTGGAGGTGTATGGTCGGCTTGGTCCGTACGGATCCGTACGGTCCGTACACTTCCGTACCAACTCCGTACGGTCACGCCCTAAGTTTGCCCACTCGACCATACACCTCCAAACTCCTTCCATGCCTTCTTAAGATCAGTCTCAGCCATTCTTGGACTTGACTTCACCCATGATAGATGCTTCAAGACACTCCTGAAGCTTTGCTGAACTCTTCTCAAGGTCTTCAAGGGCTTGCCCTATTTATGAACAAGCTCCATTCTTCTCTTCAGTTCAACACTCCCCCTCAAGCTTAACTCTAGGAGATCCTGAGTTAAGCTTGGAACCATGAAGAGCTTCCTCATTAAAAACCTCACCAAGGAAAACCCTTTGGGACAAAACCTTGATGAGGGAAAAAGAGTAAAGCCTCCACGGCCTAGGGATTGGCCAGTGAGTCTTTGTGCCTTACCATCAATGTAAGGGACACAAAGACTCTGGATCATGGCCTCTTCTTGTGATGCAAGGTTGATCACATCTTCCCTTGCTCATCACCCTTCATCTTGTACTCTTCTCACGGTCTGACCTTCTTCTAGCTTCATATGGAACCATCAGATCATACTCGCACCAAGAGTATCAAGAACTTGTGGAGCCTTGGCTGCTTCTCCTTCTAGAGTCTCCACCTAGTTCTAAAGCTTCATGATCGGATGGTTCAGTCTGTAGTATCAAGGCTGCTCTGCTTTGGCCGCCTTGGTGATTGCTTCACCATCCTCCATCTTGCTTCACAAACCAGTCTGCTCCTCTTCTTGATTAACCGCCAAGTGCTCTCATCAAGAAGCCTTCTCAACACTCCCCCTCAAGCTTGACCATGTGGAACAAGTCAAGCTTGGAAGGAGAGCTTCTTGATCATCCATCTTTGCTCACTGCTGTCCACCTTCGTAAACCAGCATCTTTGTGATCATTGAAGTCTTCTCAACACTATCACTGATCATATGATGACTTGCTCCAGAATCAATCACAATGGGTTTAGAAGCTCCGGATTGTATAGCATGCTTCTTGCTTGCTGCTAAGGCTTGTACATGTTCCATGAACACTCTCCATTCCTTCCTGGTGATGCGATCATCAGCTCCACTCCCTTTCTCCTGCTCTTTTAACACCCCACTGTCTTCTACTGATTCCCCCATGTAGGCTGAGTAAGAACACTCTCCCACAACTCTCTTCCTACCCTTTTCTATTTTGATATAAGCTTTGGATAGCATTCTGCACCTCCTCCTCTTCTGGAAGCCCTCACTCCTACTCCCGGTTAGCCTCCATGAGCCCTCACTCCTACTCATGGTTAGCTTCTGGAAGCTCTCACTCCTACTCCCAGTTGGCTTCCATGAGCTCTCACTCCTACTCATGGTTAGCCTCTCATCATCTCTCATTATCTCATACGCCCTTCTTATAAGCACACAGATCTCTTCCATTTCCGGAAGCTGTTCCCCTCTTAGAACCATCTCCACCAGCCACCCATATGATGACTCCATGCTCGCCAAGAGCTTCAAGACCATCTCTTGCTCTGGTGTAGCATCCCCATCCACATGGGATCTCAACCCTTGTAGTTCAACCCACAAGTGTTGTAGCTTCCTCACATGGTTATTGAACTCTTCTCTTCCTTGCTTAACTCCACTGATCACCTTCTTGACTTCATACACTCTCCTAAGATTGATCTTGTTCATAAACATCTTCAATCATCTCCTCATCTCAACACTCCCCCTCAAGCTTGACCATGTAGAACAAGTCAAGCTTGGAAACCATGAAGACCTCCCTCATTAAAAACCTCACCAAGGAAAACCCAATGGGATAAAACCTTGATGAGGGAAAAAGAGTGGAGACTCCATGGTTAAGGGGCTCAGCTCATTGGAGTAAGATCAATGAGTCCAAGTCTTGATAGTATGGACTCCATTGTCTTTACTCTCGCTGCCTTAGTAAACACATCTGCAAGCTGATCTTCACTTCTTGTATAACATGGCAATATCACTCCAAGTATAATCATCTGCCTCACCTTGTGGCAATCAACTTCTATATGCTTCGTCCTCTCATGAAAGACTGAGTTAGAAGCAATGTGGATAGCTGCTTGATTGTCACAATGCATTGTCATAGGAGTACTTTGCTCAATCTCCAAATGCTTCAAGATCCCCTTGATCCACACCAACTCGTTTGTCAGCTTCAACATGGCTCTATACTCAGCTTCAGCACTTGAACAGGAGATAACCTTCTGCTTCTTACTCTTCCAAGTGACCAAGTTCCCTCCAATGAATGTACAATACCCAGTAGTTGATCTCCTGTCCACTCTATCTCCTGCCCAATCAGCATCACAATATCCAACCACTTCTGTACTGCCATTACAACCCATCCAAACTCCTTGACCAGATGTGCCACTCAAATACCTCAGTATCCTATCAACCATCTTCCAATGATGAACCTTTGGTGCCTGCATATGCTGGCTCACTTGATTCAATGCAAAGCATATATCAGGTCTTGTAATCGTCAAGTAGATCAGCTTTCCAACCATCCTCCTATACAGCTTAGCATCCTCAAACAATTGGTTCTCTTCAACCTCCCCCTCACGCAAGACCTTATACCCCTCCTCAAGAGGTGTCTTAGCTATCTTTCCTCCAAGTACATCAGTTTCCTTCAGCATATCCATTGTATACTTCCTTTGAGACATGAACAAACCCTCCGTTGATCTGCATATCTCAATCCCCAAGAAATACTTCATCTCTCCCAAGTCTTTGATATCAAATACTGACCTGAGAAACTCTTTAATAGCTTTAATCCCAGCCTTATCACTTCCTGTGATAATCAAATCATCCACATACACTAGAATCACAATGATCCCTGATGGTCCGACCAGTGTGAAGAGTGTGTGATCTAGTTCAGACTTCCTGAACCCTCTCCCATTGAGTGTTGTACTCAGCTTCCTGTACCAGGCTCTAGGAGATTGCTTTAACCCATATATAGCTTTCTTCAATCTCAAAACGTTTCCTGGCTTCACTAGATGCTCAAGACCAGGAGGAGGAAGCATATATACCTCATCTTCTAGCTCACCTTGCAAGAAAGCATTCTTCACATCCATCTGCCACAAATCCCACTCCAAGTTTGTTGCAATGGATAACACAATTCGAATTGTGTGAAGCTTGGCCACTGGTGCAAAAGTATCAATGTAATCTTCTCCATAAGTCTGTGTAAATCCTCTTGCAACCAGCCTGGTCTTGTGCCTATCTATCTCCCCATTTGCAAGATATTTGATGGTGAAAATCCATCTGCTTGAAACTGCCTTCTTTCCTCTAGGTAACTCACTTTCATACCAAGTGTCATTCCTGATCATTGCATCCCTTTCATCTCCTACTGAATCTCTCCACACCTTGTGCTTCATAGCTTCTTCATAAGATCTTGGTATCTCATTCTCATCCAAGTTACACATAAACACCATGTGCTCTTCTGGATATTCTGCAAAGGAACACACAGCTTGAGAAGGATGCTCCACAGCCTGAGCATTGTAGTACACTCTCGTGTTTACCCAGTTGGAAGCATCCTTCTTTATCCTTGTGCTTCTCCGCAAAACCTGAACTTGTTCTTCTTCTTGTGCTTCTTGCTGCACACCTTCACTAGACTGAGCTCCACTCTCCTCTGAACCAGTAGACTGAGCCACACTCTCATCTGAACCAGTAGACTGAGCCACACTCTCATCTGAACCAGTAGACTGTCCTTGCCCATCTCTACTAGACTGAGCACCATCCTCTTGATTATGATGACCTGAATCTTCTTGGTTTTGCTCTTGCTCACCAGATTCAGATCCATTCCCCCTCTCATGATCAAGAGGAGTTGTCCTTCCAGCTTCTCCTGCCTGATTAGAAGGCTCTCTCCTTCCTTGTTCCTGATCCTGGGATAAACCTATCCCTAGCTTCTCCAACAACACTCTCAGTATTGTTGCCTTATTAGAGGGAGCTTGAGATAAATCCTTCAGATCCTCCCACTTCTTTTCTTCATAATACCTTTTGTCTCAACAAACTTCACCTCTCTAGATAACAACACTCTCCTTGCATCAGGATCATAGCACTTGTACCCCTTCTGAGTTATTGAATATCCAATAAACATTGCCTTAGTGCTCTTTGCCTCCAGTTTGTTTCTCTGCTCTCCTGGAACCATGACATAGCACACACACCCAAAAACTCTTAGGTGATCAATGTGTGGCCTGTTCTTGTTCAACACTTCAAATGGAGACAGATTCTTCAATATCTTGGTTGGTACCCGGTTGATGAGATAGCAAGCAGTCTGCACAGCATCACTCCAAAAGCGTTTTGGTACATTTGCATGAAACATCATCGATCTAGCAACTTCCATCAAGTGCCTGTTCTTCCTCTCAGCTACACCATTCTGCTGTGGTGTATAAGGGCAGCTAGTCTGATGTACAATCCCATGCTTGGCTAGATGACTCTTGAAGGCATTGCTGATGTATTCACCTCCATTATCTGATCTTAGTACCTTCACAGTAGCATTGTATTGATTAGTAACATATGCTTGGAAGTTTATAAAAGCTTCTAGCACCCTATCTTTGGATGGAAGCAAGGTGAGCCATGTATACTTAGACTTCTCATCAATGAATGTCACAAAGTACTTCTGGCTATCCCTAGACACACAAGGAGCTGTCCACACATCCGAGTGCACAAGATCAAAACAATGCTCATAGGTAGTCTCTGATGTTGGGAAAACAGTCCTACAATGCTTTCCTAATATGCATGCTTCACAGTTTAAGTGATTAAATGACATATTAGGCATGATCAATTCAATTGCACGAGCATGAGGATGTCCCAACCTAGCATGCCAAGTCATACTATCAACCCTATCAACAGCACTACTCAAGCATACAGAATCAAAGGGTTTAGAATTCTTAGCCATTTGAAGATGGTATAGCTGATTCTTGCTGTCTCCTCTGCCAATGACTCTCCCAGTCTTCAAATCTTGAAACTCAACTTCATCAGGTCTGAATACTACTTGACAATCAAGATCAATGGTAGCTTTCTTCACAGATAATAGATTTGAAGTGAACTGAGGCATGTAGAAGGCAGCCGTGTCCTTCTCAAACAGTTTGAGCTTTCCCACTCCTTCTATTGGGATCATAGCACCATTAGCTATCATAACACTCCCTGTTGCAGCCTTGATCTCACTTATAAGCCTCCTATCACTGATCATATGATGACTTGCTCCAGAATCAATCACAATGGGTTTAGAAGCTCCGGATTGTATAGCATGCTTCTTGCTTGCTGCTAAGGCTTGTACATGTTCCATGAACACTCTCCATTCCTTCCTGGTGATGCGATCATCAGCTCCACTCCTTTTCTCCTGCTCTTTTAACACCCCACTGTCTTCTACTGATTCCCCCATGTAGGCTGAGTAAGAACACTCTCCCACAACTCTCTTCCTACCCTTTTCTATTTTGATATAAGCTTTGGATAGCATTCTGCACCTCCTCCTCTTCTGGAAGCCCTCACTCCTACTCCCGGTTAGCCTCCATGAGCCCTCACTCCTACTCATGGTTAGCTTCTGGAAGCTCTCACTCCTACTCCCAGTTGGCTTCCATGAGCTCTCACTCCTACTCATGGTTAGCCTCTCATCATCTCTCATTATCTCATACGCCCTTCTTATAAGCACACAGATCTCTTCCATTTCCGGAAGCTGTTCCCCTCTTAGAACCATCTCCACCAGCCACCCATATGATGACTCCATGCTCGCCAAGAGCTTCAAGACCATCTCTTGCTCTGGTGTAGCATCCCCATCCACATGGGATCTCAACCCTTGTAGTTCAACCCACAAGTGTTGTAGCTTCCTCACATGGTTATTGAACTCTTCTCTTCCTTGCTTAACTCCACTGATCACCTTCTTGACTTCATACACTCTCCTAAGATTGATCTTGTTCTCATAAACATCTTCAATCTTCTCAAGCAGTGTACTTTCTTCAAGACTAAAGCAATTTCCACTTGTTTCTCTTGCTGTCTGATCTTTCTCAGCAGCTTTACCCTTCAAAGACTCTTCCTTCTCATGGTTTCTCCAAACTCCACACCTTTTCAGAGTTGTTTTCATTTGTGAGAACCACCCCCACTCATTCCCTCTCTCTTTCTTCTCTTCACGCCTTGTTGTACCAGATTGAAGCAGCTCCATTTTCTTTAGCCTAAATCTTCCCTCAAATGCTTCTAATACACGCCCAGCTCAACCACAAGCTAGACCCCTCTTCTGACCTTGTCAAACACCTAAAGGGACTCCCTTGAAGCTGACTCTCAAAAAGAAACACCAACAGACACAAACTTGAACTTCAAAGGATCTAGCTCTTGAAAACTCTCAAGAACTCTCAAGAACACTCAAGAACACTCAAGAACATTTAGAAAAACGAAATCACTCTCTCCTTTTAAAGCTCAAGAACACTCAAGAAGGCTCTCTCCTTCCTTGTTCCTGATCCTGGGATAAACCTATCCCTAGCTTCTCCAACAACACTCTCAGTATTGTTGCCTTATTAGAGGGAGCTTGAGATAAATCCTTCAGATCCTCCCACTTCTTTTCTTCATAATACCCTTTTGTCTCAACAAACTTCACCTCTCTAGATAACAACACTCTCCTTGCATCAGGATCATAGCACTTGTACCCCTTCTGAGTTATTGAATATCCAATAAACATTGCCTTAGTGCTCTTTGCCTCCAGTTTGTTTCTCTGCTCTCCTGGAACCATGACATAGCACACACACCCAAAAACTCTTAGGTGATCAATGTGTGGCCTGTTCTTGTTCAACACTTCAAATGGAGACAGATTCTTCAATATCTTGGTTGGTACCCGGTTGATGAGATAGCAAGCAGTCTGCACAGCATCACTCCAAAAGCGTTTTGGTACATTTGCATGAAAACATCATCGATCTAGCAACTTCCATCAAGTGCCTGTTCTTCCTCTCAGCTACACCATTGCTGTGGTGTATAAGGGCAGCTAGTCTGATGTACAATCCCATGCTTGGCTAGATGACTCTTGAAGGCATTGCTGATGTATTCACCTCCATTATCTGATCTTAGTACCTTCACAGTAGCATTGTATTGATTAGTAACATATGCTTGGAAGTTTATAAAAGCTTCTAGCACCCTATCTTTGGATGGAAGCAAGGTGAGCCATGTATACTTAGACTTCTCATCAATGAATGTCACAAAGTACTTCTGGCTATCCCTAGACACACAAGGAGCTGTCCACACATCCGAGTGCACAAGATCAAAACAATGCTCATAGGTAGTCTCTGATGTTGGGAAAACAGTCCTACAATGCTTTCCTAATATGCATGCTTCACAGTTTAAGTGATTAAATGACATATTAGGCATGATCAATTCAATTGCACGAGCATGAGGATGTCCCAACCTAGCATGCCAAGTCATACTATCAACCCTATCAACAGCACTACTCAAGCATACAGAATCAAAGGGTTTAGAATTCTTAGCCATTTGAAGATGGTATAGCTGATTCTTGCTGTCTCCTCTGCCAATGACTCTCCCCAGTCTTCAAATCTTGAAACTCAACTCATCAGGTCTGAATACTACTTGACAATCAAGATCAATGGTAGCTTTCTTCACAGATAATAGATTTGAAGTGAACTGAGGCATGTAGAAGGCAGCCGTGTCCTTCTCAAACAGTTTGAGCTTTCCCACTCCTTCTATTGGGATCATAGCACCATTAGCTATCATAACACTCCCTGTTGCAGCCTTGATCTCACTTATAAGCCTCCTATCACTGATCATATGATGACTTGCTCCAGAATCAATCACAATGGGTTTAGAGCTCCGGATTGTATAGCATGCTTCTTGCTTGCTGCTAAGGCTTGTACATGTTCCATGAACACTCTCATTCCTTCCTGGTGATGCGATCATCAGCTCCACTCCCTTTCTCCTGCTCTTTTAACACCCCACTGTCTTCTACTGATTCCCCCATGTAGGCTGAGTAAGAACACTCTCCCACAACTCTCTTCCTACCCTTTTCTATTTTGATATAAGCTTTGGATAGCATTCTGCAACCTCCTCCTCTGGAAGCCCTCACTCCTACTCCCGGTTAGCTCCATGAGCCCTCACTCCTACTCATGGTTAGCTTCTGGAAGCTCTCACTCCTACTCCCAGTTGGCTTCCATGAGCTCTCACTCCTACTCATGGTTAGCCTCTCATCATCTCTCATTATCTCATACGCCCTTCTTATAAGCACACAGATCTCTTCCATTTCCGGAAGCTGTTCCCCTCTTAGAACCATCTCCACCAGCCACCCATATGATGACTCCATGCTCGCCAAGAGCTTCAAGACCATCTCTTGCTCTGGTGTAGCATCCCCATCCACATGGGATCTCAACCCTTGTAGTTCAACCCACAAGTGTTGTAGCTTCCTCACATGGTTATTGAACTCTTCTCTTCCTTGCTTAACTCCACTGATCACCTTCTTGACTTCATACACTCTCCTAAGATTGATCTTGTTCTCATAAACATCTTCAATCATCTCCTCATCTCAACACTCCCCCTCCAGCTTGACCATGTAGAACAAGTCAAGCTTGGAAACCATGAAGACCTCCCTCATTAAAAACCCTCACCAAGAAAACCCAATGGGATAAAACCTTGATGAGGGAAAAAGAGTGGAGACTCCATGGTTAAGGGGCTCAGCTCATTGGAGTAAGATCAATGAGTCCAAGTCTTGATAGTATGGACTCCATTGTCTTTACTCTCGCTGCCTTAGTAAACAACTCTGCAAGCTGATCTTCACTTCTTGTATAACATGGCAATATCACTCCAAGTATAATCATCTGCCTCACCTTGTGGCAA